>NC_143398.1:49365394-49537894 GCF_052110815.1 Crocodylus siamensis | reverse complement strand
CAGGAGAATCAAGACCTGTGTTACAGACTGGAGCTAAGTCAGAAAGACACTTTTGAGCAGGATCTTGAAATGATTAGGAAAACAGATATGTTGTCTGAAGATAGAAATGACATGGACAGCCTGCTTCTATATGTATGTACAAGAAAGAAGCATAAGTCTGTACATGTTGAAGTCTGGAAAGCTAAAACTGGGGTATAGAGGCTATAGAGAAGGAAATTGCATTGTTTTAAGCAAGAGGAGGCAATGTCATGAATAAGGGTTTCAGAAGTAGAGTCAAAAGTAGCTGATAGTCCTTTGATGCGATGCCCAGTGAAGTCATTGGAAAGTTCTTAATAACTTTACTGAGATCTCAGTGGGTCCTAAAAGAGTGGTGATATAAGTACATTTGTAGATATGAGAGTTGTGGGAAGGGATTAAAAGTTCAGGGTCAAAGACTGATGCAGCAGACAGTGGAGATTAATGGCAGGACTGAGTTGGAAAGAGAGAAACATGATATAGTTGTATTAAGGATGCTGTCTTTGCCCATGAGAAGCACTTTAGTGTTTCAGGCAGTTAGTTGAATGAAAGACAGAAATAAACTTGGGAAAAGCAAAAACACAGAAAAAGGATATTAGAAGTGTCAGAACATCTTGGTTCTTGAAAAACAATTTATTATCAGTGTAAAATCCAAGGGCAGAACTAAAGGAAAGATGACCAAGAAATAAGACAGATAAAGAAGAGCTGGAGTCCTATAACTGCACTTTATAATATTCCATAGCAGAGGGCTCATGGTAATGAAGAAGTATCAGCAGATATATTAACCAAGGCAGCATTTTATAGGTAAAAACAGAAGAGGAGGGAACTTTGTGGGTGCACGGCAATGGAGGTCCACAGATAGGATGATACACAGTGGGCGTCTCTACACATGCACTTTAATACACAGTAGCCTACTTTACTGTGCATTAAAGTGTTACAACAAAAACCATGCTAGTATGCTATTGCACAGTAAAATAGGTTACTACGCATTCCGCATCACTAAAAAAGTGTACACTTTCACTACTGCTCAGTAGGGCAGCCTAAGGCGCATTTGTTTAGTACCTCACATTAGAGGCATTAAATGCAATACCCATTAGCAAAAGCACATTAATGAGTGTGTAGATGCAGCCCAATATAGAGGAATGCAGTGAAGTAAAAGAAAATGAGGAAGGTGAAAACATGGAAAGAGAGCATACCTTGAACAATGACACTAAAACTCTATTTTCCCCACTCTTATTTTAACTAATTTAAATTATATCTTAATTTAGATAAAATCAAAGTGAAATAAATAATTTTGGACTTATAATTTGTATACAGCAATGACAGTAAACTGATACAGGTCTTTGGTACAAAGGAAAGTTTTATTTCATGTCTTCTTTGTATATCTATGAATAAGCATTTCAGCTTCCTGTGCTGTCAGTATACTGAAAATAGGCTCTTTTTCATGACTGTATCTTGAAGGGTCTCAGAACAGAAACAAACAGATCTTTTATTTGTGAAAGTGTGCACAGAAAGTCTTTCTTGAAATAAATTGAAATTTCTTTACAAATTATATGAGGCAACCACCTTCCCAGCTTGTAAACCCAGCCAATCTGTAGAGAACAAACAGCTAACTGTGCTTAAAGTTTAGTACATCCTCTGACTAGGACAGTCAGTCAAGGACGAAACCCTTCTTTCCTTTTTCAAATACAACCATCCAAATACAATAGGATTTCAGGACACATGCAATGGTTGTTTATTGGGGAGTCCCTGGAAGCCAGGTTGGGCAGAGTTGAGAGGCTGTGTACTTGAGAAGGCAAAGTCTGTGTACATGCACAAGACTAAAATTGACTTCACATGTTTGCATTCTTGCAGGACCATATCCCCCTTGGAATAAAGAGCAACTTCTATAGGTGTGGAGCCTCTGCAATTATAGAAATGACTTAAGGCTGGCTTGAGCATTTACTGTTGTTACTTAATAGGAAGTGTCCGTATGTTTCCTTGATTCATAATACAAAGTCTGATATTGGATATTAGAGACTAATTCATAAAATTAATATTGACTAGCTCTAAGGGATACTAGCAGTAAAATGTTGTCTAGAGTAGCTCCAGGGCCCAGTTGTGAGAACCGTTTCCTCAAAGGGCAATAAATGTTACTGTTGTTGACCTCTGCATCACTTGGTATTCAGTTTATTAATTTAGGAATTTATTTTCAGCTTGCAAATTAATTATCTTCTCTTCTTCACCAACATACCTTTTCTCCTGCTGCTTTTGATTCTTCCCTCCCCCCACACTTATTCTGTCTCCTGTTCTCTCTCCCTCTCCATGCTGTATCCCCTTCAAGATGGATTCAGTCCCTTTATCCTCTCTTTCACTTCATATTCTTTTTTTCCATGGCCTGGGTTTGAGGTGGCTTCTCCTTCACCTTTGCATATCAGCTCTGGCTCCTTTCAGCTAAAACGTGCCTTTGGTCATGTTAGTGCTTCACGTAGTGTCAATATTTCCATTAATTGGCTGCGAGAGTTGTTTGGGGGGTTGGGTTTTTTCCTCCTTTTTTGATTTGTTGGTTTTATACAGATACACTTTAATTTTATAATCATGTATTGTATCACAGAGTGCGTGCGCGCACACACACGCACACACATTAGGAAACAATTTACCTGATGTGACCAGCATAAATTCCTTGTACAGAATGTGTTTAAACTCACAGTTTTCCTTGAAAAAGTCCAATATTACTAAAAGTAGCATCAGCCATTGAGTCTATGCTAGGCTCCACACCTAAGCTAGAAAGAGTGATCAATAATTACCCATTCCTGGGAGCTTAACGGCTGGTGGGATTCAGTAGCTGGATTCCCTCACAGCAGATTGGAGTCTGTTTAGAAAGTAGTATTGGACCAGGTTGTGATGGGCAGCACTAACTCATTTTTAATGAGCAGTCTGACAAAACATTTGGAAATAGTTGGACCAAGAGAGAAAGCTAAGCCTGAGTGTGTAAATATTTAGGACGTGATACAATGCTTAACTTTTTCTCAGGCTATTCATAGGAGTATGCACTCCTATCTGAATAGCCGGAGGAAGAGGTAGGCATTGTATCATGTTCGAAATATTTGAATGCTGAACTGAGAGTAATGGAAATTCCTGGGAGAGTCTGTCCTAGATGCTATCCTCTTCAATGATTGCAGTCTTTATAGATATATCTGCACTAGATTTAAATCTGCTGGCTCAGTTATAGATGATGGTGCATTCACTGGCATAGAACTCAGTGTAGATGGGCTTTTGAGTGGGTTATGTAGACCATCCTGAGGTCTGTACTGGCATAGCTATGCTACTGCTGATACTAGATCTGTCTTCTGGGTACATCTACAAAAGCTGCCATCACAGGACTCACTATAGCATGGGCATTCCTTGTGTGACAAACACACACACACACACACACACACACACACACACCCTCTTTAGAGACAGGTGGACCATATAGGCACACGTACACCATAAAAAAGCTATAACTCAGAGGGTAACTCAGAGGTAGGCAACCCCCAGCATGTGTACTGGTGTGTGGCACACAGAGGCATTTTGCTTGGCACATGTGTCTCAGGATGTATGGTAGGGGAGCCACAAGGAGCCCCGTCCTTGTTGTGGCAGTGCAGCCCTTGCCTCTTCCCCGCTGTCTGCCCCAAGACATGTGTGCCCCTGCCAACAGCAATGAGCTTGGACTCTGGTGCAGCCGTTTGTAGCCTCCTTGCTGCCTGCTGCAAGCAACTGTAGCTCTATGGCAGGCAGCAAGGGCTGCCCAGAGCATGGGCCAGTTGTGGCAGGCAGCTGGTTGGCTGCAAATGGCTGCACCAGGGTCCACTTATTGCTGGCGGCAGGTGTATATGTGCCTTGGGGAAGATGGTGGGAAAGAGGCTGGGGCTGCACTGTCATAGCAAGGATTGGGCCCTTCACAGCTCCTCCACCATCTGCCCCTGCCATACCAACATCTTACAAGTCAAGGTTGTGGGTGTTTTTGGCACTCTGCCCAAAAATTTTGCCAACCCCTGCTATAACACTTACAGAAGGAAATTAAAATTTATATAATAATATATAATTGTAGGTGATAGATGGAGTTTACAGAAGAACGTTTAAATAGTTATAATAAACAATATGTGTTAAAAAATATATATAATATAAATATACTAAATAATATATAAGTGTATAATATCTATACATAATAACTATTGTAAGTGTACACTAGTTATAATATATACTAGCCGATTGCCCATCAAGAACGACGGGGGCAGGGGAAGAGGGCTGGGATGGGGTGCCACCACCTAATGCCCCATGCTGCCATTGTTTTGCTTCTTGTAGGGAGCGGGGTGGGGGTGCCAAGGCCAGCAGTGGCCTTCTGTCTGGCCCTCAGCGTGGCTTCAAAATCATGGCAGCGCTCTCTATGCTTGAAGGACTCTGGCTGTTTCCGTCAGCCAGTCGGTGAGAATAAAGTATTACGGACAGACAGACTTAGGCTTTTATAATATTAGAATAATAGTTATATATAATAAATAGTGTGTATATATCTATATCAGTTTGCCTATATGGTCCACCTGTTTTCTCTATTAGGATTGTGAAATCTTTGAGCATGTGCTGAGTTTTATTACGTATGTACCCTGTGCCCCATAAAACAGCACCTTTGATTCTTTGTTTGGAGGCTCAAAGTGATATTGTGATATGAGTAATAATAGATCTTATTTTATAAATCAAAACTAATAACGACTTATCTTCCTGAGTGTAACTGAACTTACTGTAGGGTGTAAATCAGAGGAGGCTCCAGGAGCACAGATGAATTTTCTGTTGCCTCTTTAAATAGCTACTTAATGGACTGTGATCTCCACCTCTTCTGTATGCTCAAGTTTCATTTGTAGCTTCCTCGTCTCTAAACCATATGAATATTAAGACTTTAAATGATTTACCAGTTGTCTTAGGTAAAACTCTCTATACCACTTTTTGTCTCCACTACAGTTGACAGACTATCTAATGATTAGGAAACAATTAGGTGCCACAAAGGCTTTTATAGGGATAAAGAACTGGGGTCCAGGGTATCCTAGTTAAGGGAAAAGCCAAATGGGATTGCTACTTCATCTGTATCATAGCTCCAAGCATCTTTTAAACCATTAATAAGGGTAAGATTTTGTTAGGATAAGAATAAATAAACCAAGAAAATAGTAACAGAGTTCTCTAAGTCACTGGAAAGGGAAGGATCCTTTGTATAGTTTATTTTATTCACTCTACATACAGGATGAAGTAAGTTTCAGCTAAAAAACTAGTAACCAGTTTTGAAGTTTGCCACCAGAAGAAAAGTTCTTGAATGGAACTTTGGTCAGTCTAGTCACAGGGGCCTGGAGGAAAGCGAAGTTTAAGCTTCCCCTTGAGCCTATGATGAGCTCTACAACCATCTTCCAAGAACAGCAGAAATTGACAGTGATCCTGGAAAACTTAACTAGCATTTGCAAGGTATATTCAAAAAATAACTTTCAGAACTCCTCCATTTAGATGAAAGCTTTTGATTCTTCTTTGGACTGTAAAAACAGAAAACTGCCAGAAGAAAATAGTATGATAGGGACTTAGATTGCTATATGTGACTTCCACCTTTCCTTTTGTGTATTGAAGACCTTTGCAAACAGTTACAGATTAATGTCACTTGTTTTCCTTGTTTCGCTTTTAAGATCGATTTCATTCTTCTTATAACCATTTTGAAAAAAAAAAAATGCTGCTGGAGATTTGATTAACAGGCTTGCCCCTGTTATAACAGGCAGTGTTGTGACTTGTAATTTCCCCTGGCTACGTTTACAGGTTTGTGGCTTTGGAAATATGCTTTATTTGTGTTCTGTTTTCAAGGAAGAAATAACCATAAAAATATGGTAAAACATTATTTCTTGTAAATAAGCCTAAAAACTTAGGGCCTCCTCAGCCATAACCTAGAAGAATTGGGATTGGCCTTTCAGTTCCAACTAATGTCAGTTTCCAAGCTACTGGAGCTGGCACAAGCGGCGTTAAGTCTTAAAAGACTGCTTCTGAGCCAGTGTTTTTCTCCATCTGGAAACTTCTCTAGGGAACTGAACCCCATTGTTTTAGGGGGAGTTGGAAGAAAATAATTTCAGGCAGACAGTTCCTATCCAGGACTTAAAATGACTCACCAGATTCCTTTTTTTTTTTTTTTTGGAGTCGTTACTTGGTCCCCTCTTCAATTCCTTGTCCTTTTGCCCACAGAAAACATATAATGATACATACATACCATATGTCATGTACTAGAATTAGAAGCTCAACTATCTGGTTCCTTAACAATAAAGAGGAAAAAGGAACCTATTCTTTCTATTTTATAGTCCTCTAGAGATTAAAGAGAACTGTTTAGTCCTAGACTGTGATAGAGTCTGAATTGTTTTACCCCAGAACAAATATTTTTAATTTGACATAGTTGCCATTCGAGCAGTGGATCTGAAATGAGTATACTAATTCTGCTTTTACTTCTGCATTTCTAAGAGTCGTGGTCATCTTCAGCATAGTTCTGCCCCTTTCCCCTTCTCCCCTCCAAAAAAATGCAAAGGCATTAGTAACTCACAGTGAAAGCAAGATCTAGGTAAGTATCTGCATTGATCAGGATTGTTGGCTAGGAAAGGAATACCATAACCAGGTTGTCATAACCTGAGATGCAGCACCCCAAGTAATGTGTGTCTGTCTAGAATAAACATGGAAAAGAACACTAACTCCATTGAACTTAATGGGTTTTTTTAAACACACTGGAAGAGAAGCAAAATTCAAATCTACAGAGTCAGTAGTTGGATAGAGAGAGAAAATTTCTAAGAAGTTAAAGTACCTGCTGAGGAGTTCAGACAACAAAGAAAAATGCACTAGTGTGGATATTGAATGTTGTAGAAGCCTAATTTATGATTATCCTTAAATCAGTGAATCTGCCAAGGACTTAAGGAGACCTGCAGGATAAGGAAATCCTATTTTGGAGTAAGACTATATTTCTCAGTAACTCTTCTATATAACAGAAGAATTTCTTAGAATTTTTGTATATCCAAGTTAAGGTTCTGTGTCCTGATATTGGAGTATTCCATTGAAGAAGTTATCTTAACCCTAGACCGTCTCAACCCAGAGTGGTACCACAAACTACAGGCAATGTGGAATACTTGCTGCTGTGATGTCCTTTTAAAGACTGAACTTGCAGTAGAGTTAGGAATACATCACTATAAACCTGAACACTGGCCCCAGGTTGAAGAGCTGCATGTCAGCTTCCTGACCCAATTTCCTTTCACTTCACCTGCACAAAGGTCTCCACATGACATAATTGTATTATTTCTATATTATGTAGAATTTTCATGAAAATAATTTATTGTGTTTATAATTTAATTTTTTCATTCACATATGCAGCATTTCTCAGAGCTTCACACCTGGAAGAGAACCTTGAAATCACACATTTAATGGTAATATGAACAATTTGTGTTAACAATAATAAGCAGAACTACACTTAATATATTTGCTTGTAGTGTTACAATATGTGAACACAGTGTTGGAGTTGTGGCCCTATTTTTTGAACACGTCAGTGAATCTCTTAGAGTATAGTTACATTATATGTATTACTGAGATTTTGTTTTTCTTTAGTAAGTATGGTAGCACTGTTCCATCTATTTGTAGTGTGGTTTCTGAATTTATTTAGACTATACACGTTGGGAAAATTCTCTTGCAGTTACAGATAAGTTTTGAAAGTTTAAAAGAAAAAGGATATTCAAGATGCTAAAAAGATGAATACTAGAAAATATGTTCTAAAGATCCAAATTAATAGAAAAAGCAATTAAAATGTTAACGCTGATAATTCCAACTGAGTATTATATAGTTCCCAGAAATCTGTGAAGTCACACATTTCACATACTGAAATACCTACAGTACAGAGAAACTAGTGAATTAAAATTTAGAGGGGTATGTGTTTAAATTTTATATAGTCTTGTAGGATTAAATCCCAACAATTAACATTTCTTTAATATCTCTTATTGGATAAGCATTCAAATAACAGTTATTTAAAAATATATATATGCTGTTAATTTACCTAAGAAAGTTTTCATTTAGAGTGAAATAGTTTGCATATGCTTCATAGACATGTATATTTTATTAATGTATTAAAGATTTTAAATTTTTTATCCTGTTGTTGACTGTTGTCAAGTTTTGTATTTTCACTTCCCTAGTCAATTACTTTCCCTAAAAAGATTTGTCATTATACCTGTTGAGCTAACATGCCCTCCTATACTTGTAAATTGAATCAATATGAAGAGAGTAAGCATGCAGGCTTGAGATTGAATATAAGCTTGTTCTAATTTGGTCCTGTTGCCTGACCTAGAATCTGTTAAAGTCTGAATCCTAGCAAGTCAACATTAGCAATATAAAAGATAGCTCCTGAAGCATCCTCTCTAATTTTTGGTGTGTTAGGTATATGTGAAAATGAATGATGAAGAATTCCAAGTTTTATCAGTATACAAGATTATAGTATATGTAGTCCGTACAGATTCAGCTATTCATACTTCACAATATAACAGCTCCGACCCAAACTGCCATATAGCATCATTTATTGGTATGAAAAATATTAAGCAATAGCTTCTAGCAAACACATTGGTATTTATGGCATTTTTAGGAACCTAGTCTATCATATAGTATCCTGCAAAATCAATGTAAAAATCAAAGTTTTAAATTGGTAATGCCATAAATACTTTGTATCCATGTTGACAAAATGTTTTTTGTTTTAAATTTGACAAATCAAGAAAGCATACGCAGCATTTTACTTACAGTGCAAGTTTCTCTTGAAAACAAATTTAAATGATGATTTTTTTTTTTTAATTTTTCTTTACAATGAAAGTTTAGAGGAGGTATGACAAAATACACAATGGACACATCTACACCAGACACTTTACTCAACATTAGAGCAAATTACTGTGCAGTAAACAGTACCATCTACATGTGCAGATGCCTACTGCACAGTAATTTACAAATTTACAAATTTACGCAGGAGTAATTACTACACAGTATGCCATGTGTAGATGCTGACTGGGAGAAAATGTGCTCCTAGTCAGCTAGGCAGCAGGGGGTGGGAGATTGTCCCCTGTCCCCAGCAGCTGCCTGCTGTGTGGTGCTCCATCACTGGAGCCCAGGCTGCAGCAGTGCCCCCAGCAGCAGGGAGCTCCCAGCCCAGGCTCTGGTGGCAGAGCCCTCCCCAGCAGCAGACAGGTGGGTGCTAGCCTATAGCTCCCCCTGGCTGTTTCAGGGGGCCAGTGCAGGGCCTGTACGGGCAAGAGCAGACTGCTGCCCTGAGCAGCAAATCTGCTCCTGCCTCCCCACACATGTCGATGCCTGCCCAGGGTGGGTTTACCCTAGAGTAAAACACTCTAGGGTAAACCCACCCCAGAGCATTTGCATTTGTAGATGCATCCAGTAAGTATTACTACTATATATTCAAAACAATAAATCTATATTGAAAAATCCTTGAAGAGGGAAGGTTGCATTGACTTCACCATGCGTTGAAATGCTTGATCTAATAGATAAGTGAGAAAGTAAAAATCCTGTATAGCTGCTGAAAAATAATAATAGCCTACGGTTGTTATAGTAGTAAAAACATTAATGTGAAAGTTAAAGTAAACCTTTAGTGTTGATTTGTATTATTGGCATCCCATATTCCCAACTGGTAAAAAAAAAAAGACTATTTAAGCTTAAAGTCCTTATCTTGTGGCCCCTTCTTTATGTGGGAAATTACATTAGGTGTTTCATTAGAGTTCTACTCAAATTTTAATGACTTAAAAGGTGTTGCTTTTTAATTAGAGACATGTTCAAGGGGAAAATGTACTTATTTTTTAGTCCATTGAAGCTTTATGAGTATATTACAGTGTCATGTATTGCATTTTAAGCACCTGTATTATTTTTGGTCTTTCAGTGGATGAATACTAATATTTACATGTTTCAAAATGTCAGTACTTTCAATTTCTTTTGAACAAAAAAGCTTTTGCTTTAATTGCTTTTGGTTTCAGTTTGGCTAGCAGGTGCAGAAAGTATATCTTCTTCATTTGAACTAGTTCGTTCAGAGGTAGAAAACCTAATGGGAATCGAAAAACCAGATAAGCTTGTTTCGACTTCCAATCTATGGTTTTGATTTCTTTGGAATTCAAGTACCTTACTTGCTTAGGCACTTTGAAAATCCCTGTAAACACCTAACTGTATCTTTTAGGCACCTCTAAAAATTTGGACAAAGGTGACCAGAATGAATTTGCAAATTTGGACTTAGAGTTAATCTTTCTATTATTTAATAATTCAATTAATTTTAAATGCAAAATATGTTTTGATAAACTTCTGTTTCTTATGTATTCATTACTTAGCCTAACTAATACAAATACTAATACAAAACTAAAATTTAACTAATACAGCTAAATGCTACTGTTTTTACATTTTAAATTGAATTATGATATCTTTCCAAGTGTAGCTTGAGATGCTTCCAAAGCAAAGCATTATTACTTGATAAAGAAGCCTTTATACTTAGTTCAAATAATAAAATGAAGAGTAAATGTATTAAAACATGCATTGCTTTAATAAGTGTATGTAGATTGAGTCCATACTCATAACTAGCTAAAACAGGTACCATATTTTCTGCTAAAGTTTATTTGTCTGCAAGTCTCTATATACCAATGGTTAAATCAGCTAATGAAAATGAACCCCTCCTTAAAAAATAACCCAAAAGTGCAAAATGAGGTTAAAAATCAACGATTTTAAATCAAGGTTTCCTGCTTGCGTATTTAAATCAAGATTGAAATTGGTGATTTAAATCACTTTTATTTAAATCAATCCACCCTGCTTTATGGATGGTTAATTTTTTTGTTAGGAAAACATAAAATGCATAGCATTTACCCAGGAGACCAGAACAACTCTCTTAGAGCTATTATGTTTTTTCAGATAAATATATGGCCATTTTCAAAGTGCATTATTTACCTGAAAGAAAAAATATATTCCAGTAAGTACAAAATGGATTGGTTTTTCCTTGTTTTTCAGTGCATAATTTATACCCTGTAGAGTGGAACAGTTGAGCTAAATGTTTGTTTAGGCATTTTTAAAAAACAAAATCTTGTGTTGTGTAGCCAATAGACTAGAATAGATGCATTAGTTGAATGCATATTCATAAACATTTGTGCAGTTCACCTCCCAGTAAAACTGAAAAGCTCTGTTTATGATTACACCCTGTTGTTTTGGTGGAAGCAAATGACACACTTGTTTTCAGATTCAGCTGAAGATCTGGGTCATTAACTGCTAAAAAGTGTTTTTTATTAAAGCATGAGCCAACCTTTAGTTACAATGCAGTCATTACAAGCTTTTCATCCATATCATCTCTTATATAAATCAACCCTTCGTGTGGCTGAGAAATCTCATGAACTTGTTTATCCAAGTTGCCTATGGACTCTATATGATTTTTTTTGGATGCCACAATCACCCTCATAGAAGTCCTGCATCTTAACACACAACTTTAGGACTTCCTGTTTCCATGGTATCATGGTTCCTCAAAGACATATTTAAGAATACAAAGTGGAACCCATCTAAGTTAATGATGTTGCAATTAGTACTAATTTGGATGTTGAATCCCCACAGGATTGAGATGGAACAGTACTGCCTAGATTCGTTGTTCTTTGAGCCCTATCCAGCCTATTCTTTCCCTATTTGGGGGAACTGCAGGCCTACAGAGTATCCACTGAAGAAAGTTGTGAAGAATGAGCAGGGTGAGAATGATGCTGGAAGGCTGACACACTCCTTCTGCCAAATTCCACCTCCAGTTTTTTCCTCCTCTGCTACAACAGAGGTAAGAAGGAGGAATTCTGATTAAAAAGAAAAAACGACAAATAAATTGAGACATAGTTATCGTGCTGTTTTGTATTCACTGCTGTTTTTTTCTAGGTATTCTGATTCTAACAGTGTATGTTTAGTATGTAAAATACTGGCCTCACTGGTTTCTTTGAGGCTAGGTTTTCACCCCAGACCTGAGGTACTGTATATTTGAGAAAAGTTTTCATAAAAAACGCACAAGTGAACAACAAATTAGATTTCTATGAACACAAAGTATTGGGTTGCACATGCCTTGCACCACCACTCTTATATACTATGGAAACCAATTTAAAAAGTATGTCAATTCTGTCACATTTGTGGGACAGAAAATTCTCTCTTCAAATGAAAGCTAAGGTAAGAGCTGTGCTTGGAGGCAGTTTAAGATAGCTGTTATATTGGCTTCAAGATTTTTAAAATGAATAGTAACCAGTCAAAAATTAAAATATTTATCTTGGGGGAGCAGGGGTTAAAATGTATAGAAATACCAAATGAGGTTGCATCTGGTTTCACCTATTTCTGTTCAAATGCTATTACAGTTTTTTTTTTTTTAATGTTTTTATTAATATCTGGAAATGACAGGTGTTAAGGGCCTTTTGTGATGCACATACAGAAAAGTTGTGGTCAAGAGGTCATATCACTGCAGCGTATTAGGCAATAGCCTTGTCTCTCGTGGAATTTGCCTTGTTTGAAGTGTTTCCAAAGGAAGATATTTGCTATAATGCACATCAATTAAATGATCTTTTTGGGAGCAGCTTTACATGAAAAAGAAAGCTATAAGGAGAGAGAGAGAGAGAGTGTGTGTCTGTTTTCTCTAAGTCACTTGTTCTGAATTCTATTGGATGTTGCTAAGTGCACACAGGATGTATAGTTTAGACAGAAGGTATGTATTGTATGATTGTAATTTAGTACTGTTATGCCTTTGTCAAAATAAGGGTTGTTGGGTTTTTTTGGACTTAGAGTTCAGCTCTACAGAAAGTTTAAAGTTACTAAACATCTTGACTTTCTTTATGCATTTTAGTAACTTGCTGGCGTTGAGTTCAGTAACCAAAAAGTGTACTACAAAAAACCAGGCATTTTCCAAAAAAGAAATTTCAGTATATGGCAAGCAATTGGCCATTTTATGGCAGCACTGATTGTACTTCTGGTTGAGGCTGAAAGTAACTTCCTATTATGAGGCCATTTTCAGAATAGTCTCAGTGAGCTACTCCTTATTTATCCCCAATTACAAATGAACAAATCTTCCCAGAAATTTGGCATTTTTTTCCCAGAGCAAAGCTTCTGGGTATTGAGATGATAATTAGTTGGCAGGGGGCGGGGGGAGAGGGAGTAAACATTCTACTGATAGGAGGTTTTACCTTAAAATTTAGCATAGGATATATCCAAAATAGCTTGGACATCTGGCAGCAGTTTATTTTAAGTTTGTTTGTGTGTGTGTGTGCTTTTTTGAGAGTGGGGGAAGAAGAGGAAGAAGTGGTTTCAGGGGAAAATGATAAAGTTATATAATAAAATAGCTTTGAGACACCCCAGATTCAGGCAGGAAAGGCCTCTAATTAGGGACTTAAGGAAGCAGGATTCTAAAAGGGAGCTAGTGGATTGCTCAGGGAGGGGCCCTGAGGGGAAAAGGAAGTGCTTGGCTAGCTCTGCCATGCAACAGGGTCATGCAAAGGAGAACTTGAGAAACTGAAGGACTGTGTGTTGCTTTAAAAAAAAAGACTATGTAAATTAAGGACTCTTGTGTTTTGCCTCTGGCAAAAGGACGATTAAGCTAACTGTTGCACACTGTGTTTTTCTGGACCAGGGTGAAGAAAATATTTGCTCTGATGGCTTGAATTATGGCTAGGTACAGATATTCAAAAAGCCTGAGGCAGAATCTGTCTGAGTTATGCAGTTTTCTATAAGCGGCATAGTTTAGATCGGTAGCAAATAGAACATACATTTGCCCTTTGGTAGTGGGGTGCAAATCTTAGACCAGGTTCTACCATTTTTAAACCAGTCTGTGTGCGCCGAATTTCTGTTCTGTTCTGTTCTGAATCAAGGCTGATTTCTGATCACTTATACCAGTAAAGGTGTGATGTCTATACCTGGCCTTTGGGTTTGGGAGTAGAGAAGCTGTGCATAGTAAGGTGTGTGTTTATACATTGGCAGGATGCAGTAATGTTATCCATTTTTAATCTTTTCCTCTTTTTCTGTTACTTGTGGCTACATCTGGGCCTGCCCTGGTGCAGAGGTGTTATTGCTTATAGGCAGCTTAGCATTTAAAATTACTTTAAAATGTTTGTAAAAATAAATATTTTTGCTTCTGATTTCAGATTTGCAGACAGAGGTAGGAAATGAGGGAAAACTGGATGAGGAGAAAACATCAAGATATCTAGCATGGGACACTGTAAAACGAGGGTGTGAGTGTAGGGTTGTGAATGGCAGGGAGATTTGTTAATGAATCCTTGAATTCAGGAGAGACAGACAGAGGGCCATAGAGGTTAAGAGGCTGGCTGTTAGGACTGTGTGAAGCTTGGGGTGCTGATTCGATTCAGAGGAGATTCAGCGGCCAAATCGAATTGGGAGACCAATAAAAAGGTCCAAATCAATTCAGAAAGATTTGGAGAGCTTTGGAGATTCAGGCAGTCCCCACTCACCACCACAGGGAGCTAGACCCAGACTCCGTGCCAGTAAGTAGGGGGTGAGGGGCAGCGCTGGAGGAGGGGGGTGCCCCCGCTAGGGCACTCCCTCCTTCCGGGTCCATCAGCCTCCCTGAGTGCCCTCCGACCCCCACCTGCTTTCCCAGCCACGTTAATGGCTGCCCCACCTATCCTCAGCACCTGGGCTGTTTTCTCCCACAAGCCTCCAACCCTGCCTGCTATCCCAACCCCATCATTGGCTGTCCTGCCTGGCCCCAGCTCCCAGTTCTTTAAAAAACAAACAAACCTCACTCACCAGCTGCTGCAACAGCTGTTGGGGTTTCTGGTGGCTTGTGGCAGAGCTCCCTCAGACACTGTGGGGCAGGAGAGTGCCACAGGGATCACCCCCCTGCCTGGCAGGAGCAGTGAGTGTGGGGCTTTTTCTTTTAAGAGCCAGGAGGCTGGGGGCAGATAGGGCAGCCATTGATGGGGCTGGGAGAGAGGACGAGGGATGGGGCCTGTCTGATTTGGAGATTTGACCGATTCGGCGGTGGCTGAGTCTCCAGATCAGATTCACCTGAATTGAATCACTATCCTCCGAATTGGCCAAATCTGATGCGAATACTAGCCACTTCGCAGAGGCCTACTGGCTGTAGGGATAATACAGAGGAAGAGACTGCTACATGGGAGTTATCTAACACTGATTTACAGAATATTGATGTGATCACCTCTTGGCTAAACTGCCCAGTTGTGGCCTTGGCTCCACCACGATCCGCTGGCTGGGAAATTGGCTTCGTGGTCGGACCCAGAGGGTTGTGATTGATAGCAGTCACTCATCGTGGTGCCCTGTGACCAGTGGGGTCCCTCAAGGCTCTGTCCTGGGACCCATACTGTTCAACATCTTCATTAACGATGTGGACATTGGAGTCAGGAGTGGACTGGCCAAGTTCGCCGATGACACCAAACTTTGGGGCAAAGCATCCACGCCAGAAGATAGGCGGGTGATCCAGGCTGACCTGGACAAGCTCAGCAAATGGGCAGACAAGAACCTCATGGTGTTTAACACCGAAAAATGCAAGGTTCTCCACCTTGGGAGGAAAAACCTGCAGCACCCTTATAGGCTCGGCAGTGCTACGTTGGTTAGTACTACAGAAGAAAAAGACTTGGGGGTCATCATTGACCACAAGATGAACATGAGCCTGCAATGCGATGCTGCGGCTAGTAAAGCGACCAAAATGCTGGCGTGCATCCATAGATGCTTCTCGAGCAAATCCCGGGACGTCATTCTCCCCTTGTACTCGGCCTTAGTGAGGCCGCAGCTGGAGTACTGCGTCCAGTTTTGGGGTCCACAATTCAAAAAGGATGTGGAGAAGCTTGAGAGAGTCCAGAGGAGAGCCACGCGCATGATCAGAGGTCAGGAAAACAGATCTTACGATGATAGGCTGAGAGCCATAGGACTCTTTAGCCTGGAAAAGCGCAGGCTCAGGGGTGATCTGATGGCCACCTACAAGTTTATCAGGGGTGACCACCAGGATCTGGGGGAACATCTGTTCACCAGAGCGCCCCATGGGATGACGAGGTCGAATGGTCACAAACTCCTGCAAGACCGTTTCAGGCTGGACATAAGGAAGAATTTCTTTACTGTCCGAGCCCCCAAGGTCTGGAACAGTCTGCCAGCGGACGTGGTTCAAGCACCTACATTGAACATCTTCAAGAGTAAATTGGATTCTTATCTTGCTGGGATCCTATGACCCCAGCTGACTTCCTGCCCTTTGGGCAGGGGGCTGGACTCGATGATCTCCCGAGGTCCCTTCCAGCCCTGATGTCTATGAAATCTATGAAATTAGAATATCTGAAAATTGATCATTTGAACGATCAGTCATGCTTCCCACTGCTTTATGATCCACCATTACTCACTGGCATTTCATGGTATTTACACTATCTCCAGTAATCCGCTAAAAATGATATTGGCCTTTCTATGTAGCTTCTAAGTTTTAGGGGCCAGCACTAAGTGAAAGTCGTGTAATTAGAGTGGGACAAGAATGAAAGAGTAGGTAGTACTCAGTCCTACCTTTGTAATTAGCCATTCTGGAGAAGGAAAGGAGACATACTGTGAAGAGCCAGTGTCAGCAGGTATTATTATAAAGAGTTACAAAACATAATAAATTATTATTATAAGCAGTTACAAAATAAATTTGTAACTCTCAAGTTTATATAAAAAATTCTAAATATGAACTATCCGCAAACAGCTCGTTGCCTGAATCTACAGATAACCTGTCCTGAAATAATCACTCAGTGATAGTACAGAGGTTAATTTCTAAAGCCCAGTGAATCAGATTTCAGTGTTACTATTAACTATTGAATTGATGATCATTTTAGCAAGTGAATTGGGGAAGACTTTGGGAGAATGAAAGAACAAATGCAAAATGGATGTTAGTCATGCGGCTACTTATACTACTGGAATAAGCTTAACTACCCTGGTGATGTGCTGGGTATAGCACAAATAAACAAATACAAATAAACTTCACCTTGCAGGTTTGGTTATTAAATGCCTAAACTTTGCTCTTCTGTCAGTAGGACACTTTGAAGCATTCATAATACTTATTTGCATGCTCTTTACTCAGGTAAAACTCCTACTGATATCACTACTTGGTACAACATACTGCAGCACAGAGATACCCCAGCTAGCCCTAATTTAGTTTTTTCAGGAGGGAAAATTAGCTTGCATGTAGCCCCATGCTAGGACAGCTGTTCTGGCCCCCCGCCGCCCCTCTCCCCCCCATATCTGGGCTAGCTCAGGTATCTCAACGGCACATCATACTGTGCAGTAGAGACATATAAGCTCTGTCACTTTTGTCTGAGAAGGAGAGTATAAGATCAGGACCATAATCTTGTATCATATTGGAGTTATCTGTTCTCCATACATACATGAATAAAATCACATGACCTCAGATTACAGTCACATACACATTACAATAATGAATGGCAATTTATATCACTCTGACATTATTTTAATAACTTGAGTGCTGGTGACGTAAATAGGGTAAAGAATAAGGGGAAAGGTTTGCTTTTGGAAGTAGTACTTCTCATCAGCATTAACAGGAAGTACCAAGAAAAATATCTAATGTGACTGGCAGGGGATAGTGAAATCATTTAATCTAAGGCAAAGAAATTAAAAAAACCTAGAATACACACAGTAAATACACACCTCTTTTGGAAAGTGCTTAGAGTTCACAACTCCGGTGCATTTTCTAACAGGGTTATTGGAGCCTAGGCAATATCTAAACAGTTTTCAGTAATCTTTGTGTTCTTCAGGCATATTTAGATAAAATATGATTTGTAGTGATTATTAGGGCTTAGGTACCTACAAAATGTTTAACATCTGCAGGAGCTGGAAAGCCAAAATTTGAATGTTTTTATTGTGGAAATTAAACAGGAGGTGTATTAAATTAGGCTTATATTATGATTATATTGTTTTTGCAGCTTAATCTAACAGCAGCTATGTACACTATAAAATCTTCCCTGGGTTAGAGCATATGAAATATTTTGTATTGCTTGCCTCAAAGGATGTGGGACAATTTTGGTTGATCGGAGGTACCTAGAACACAGGTACTGAAGGATATGTTTAAGGATATTTTGCAGTTTCTTGGCCAGGCTACCTCTAAAGCCCATATTACTGCAACATAATAAATTCTGTAGTGTTGTTTCTTTTTTCACATTTGCCTTCACTTTTTTAGGAATTAACTCCTTCTATTTGTATTTTTATATTAATTTTAACTAATATTTTTATTTGGGCCACCACTGAATGATGAGCTATTTTTACTTAAGTACATTATATAGCAAGACAATGAATAGAAAATTTAGGTCAAACTAAGAATAATTTAAAGATTGCACACAAAAATAGGAAATGGAACATCTAAACAAACAATATAACTTAACTTATGAGAAATATTTATGTTCTTTAATTTATATCAGAATATATATTAGGCATTTTTTCATGTCTTAACATTCACAGGTTTTCATAAGCAATTTGTGCAGTATAATACCATTTTTCTTTTAGCAAATCAATGTAGTAATAATTCCAGCAGCTAAAAAGTTAGCATGAATCATTTTTTCACTTAAAATCGTCTTTTTAAGAGCAGCATGCAATGCAGTTTAAATATAGTTGGCAATCTTAGAATATCTAAACTATGTAAGCACTCATTGTAAGTATATTATTTTTGTATCACATCTCTAGAAATTAAAGCAAAGCAAATTGTATTCTTACTATTAGGATCTTGTATAAGTTTATGAATGTATTTGGTTTTGTATTTTTCATTTAGATAAGTGAAATTATGTAACAACAATAATATAATATCCTTAAAACAAGAGAAGTTAAACAAAGATGGGCATATGTTTGGGGTCCTAGTTGATGTAGCCAGTGATAAAGTTGGAAAAACAACTATCGACTGTAGCTTTGTGATTCTTTTGAGTAAAGAAAATAAGAAAAATTGAAAAACCCATTGGCCCTGCTGGTTAACAATTCAACTATTTGGAAAAAGAGAATAACATGGAAAGAATTTATTAAAGCAAATCACTGTCGTCATTTTTATAATAGCACTATGTATTTTTTTTTTTTTTGTAACTCAAAATTTTAACTGCTTTAACTCTTCTGTATGTGACAACTTTCCTGTTATGGCATACTTAGTAGGGGACCTCCCCCTCCAAAAAAAATTTTTTAAAAAAAATTAGCATTCTAAATCCATAGCAAGACATCAAAGGAAAAAAAATGACCTCATTTTAACAAATGTTGAATACCTGCAGTTCCCACTGGGCCAGATTGTTAATGGAAGGAGAGGCTAAAAGATCTCTCACATCTGTGTTGCTGTTTCTTTGGCCCTGGGCTGGCTCAGTAAGTATGATCCTTGGGGTGATTTCAGGTAGTTGTTAGGATACTCTAAATGACTATGTCTTCAGTAGTCTTGTAAGATCTTATGCTGGTTCATGATCAGATGCGTTGCTATCTACTGCATCCAGTTGCCTCTCACCCCCAATAGAATACAATCAAATCTGTATGATTGGCAGGACTGACCATTACTTACAGCATCTGTACATACCCCAAAAATATTTTTTTCTTTTTTTTTTTTTTACAAAGTAGCAATTATGTCATGCCTGATGATGTGTATAATTAAATAATAGACCCAAGGTCTGTTGAGGAATTTAAGCTTCAGATCTTTAAAGCCTTCCTAGGTGCTGTTGGAGTAGTATTTTCAGTAGTTCTTGAGTCTAATTCTTTACTCTTTCATAGCCCACATGGCTTCTGTTTTGATACCAAAGTATAACCAGCATCTTATGCTAAAAGATCTGGACATATCTATGGTCTTTTTTCAGCTTGGCCTCTAACCCTTCTTATTATGCAGATCTTAATTTGATAACCCTAAAACTCCAATATTCAAAGTATTCTTTGATCATACAGCATCATGCCTGAACTATATGCACTATAAAGAAAATGTCATGGTATCAACCTAATGTTTAACAGGTAAACTTTTACAGGGCAGGTCTTTTTGGTGGAATCTCCACTGAACCTAATCCAGCCATAACTAGATAAAACCATTCCAATTCTGGAATGAATGGTTTGATAATCCTGAAGTAAAAAATGCTTTGGGGATGTCTATAGGTCACTCTACAGCGACATAGCAATCACGTGTGTTTTACACATGATTGCAAGCTATGTCACTGTAGCAACATGCTCACCGGGTATAGCGCACTGCTATGGCAGTGTAGCAACAAAATTTACCTGTGCGGCCGTACACAGCTCAGTAACCACCTGTACTGTGCCATGCTTTAGTACTTCCATAGTTTCATAGTTTCATAGTAGCTAGAGTCGGAAGGGACCTAGGTAGATCATCTAGTCCGACCCCCTGCCTTAGCAGGAAAGAGCACCGGGGTCAGATGACCCCGGCAAGGTGCTCATCTAACTTCCTTTTAAAAATCCCCAGGCTCGGAGCCTGCACCACTTCCCCTGGAAGCTGGTTCCAGGCCCTAGCCACCCTGACTGTGAAGTAGCGCCTCCTAATATCTAATCTAAACTTACCCTCCGCCAGTTTGTGACCGTTATTCCTGGTCACTCCTGGCAGCGCACGGGGGAACAGGGACTCCCCCAATACCTGCTGATCCCCCCTGACCAGTTTGTAGCAGGCCACAAGGTCCCCCCTTAGCCTTCTCTTGTGGAGGCTAAACAGGTTCAGGTCCCGTAGCCTATCCTCATAAGGCCTGCCCTGCTGACCCCTGATCATACGAGTGGCCCTCCTCTGAACTCTTTCCATATTGTCCACGTCCCTCTTGAAGTGTGGCGCCCAGAACTGGACGCAGTACTCCAGCTGCGGCCTGACCAGTGCCGCATAGAGGGGGAGGATCACCTCCCTGGACCTGCTCGAGATGCATCTGTGGATGCATGATAGGGTACGATTGGCCTTCTTGACTGCCTCCCCACACTGCCGGCCCATGTTCATCGTGGAGTCAATGACGACTCCAAGATCCTTTTCCGTCTCCGTGCTGGCAAGAGGAGAGTTCCCCAACCTGTAAGTGTGGTGCCGGTTCTTCCTCCCCATGTGCAACACCTTGCACTTATCAGTGTTAAACCCCATCCTATTCTCATCCGCCCACCGTTGCAACCTGTCAAGGTCAGCTTGTAGCCTATTGCACCCTTCTAGTGCACCCACATCCCCCCACATCTTAGTGTCATCAGCAAACTTGAACAGGGTGCTTTCTACCCCCTCATCCAAGTCACTGATGAAGATGTTGAACAGTGCAGGCCCGAGGACCGAGCCCTGCGGAACCCCACTGCCCACATCCTTCCAGGTCGAGAAGAACCCATCCACTACCACCCTCTGGGTGCGGCCCTCCAACCAGTTGGCGACCCATTTGACCATGTGGGCATCGACACCACAGTCTCTCAGCTTTTTGATGAGGACAGGGTGAGAGACAGTGTCGAAAGCCTTCCGGAAGTCCAAAAAGACTACATCCACAGCAACCCCTGCGTCTAATGATTTGGTGACCTGATCGTAAAAGGCCACCAGGTTGGTCTGACAAGACCTGCCACTGATAAACCCATGTTGGTTGCCCCTGAGCATGCATTCCCCCGCAAGGCCCTCCTGGATGTGTGCCAGGATAATTTTTTCAAAGAGCTTACCCGGGATTGAGGTCAGACTAACTGGCCTGTAATTTCCCGGGTCCTCTTTTTTTCCCTTTTTGAAGATAGGGACCACATTGGCCCTCTTCCAGTCCTCCGGCACCTCGCCAGAGCACCACGAGTGCTCATAGAGCCGTGCCAGGGGTCCCGCAATGACCTCAGCCAGTTCCTGTAGAACCCTAGGGTGAAGATCGTCCGGACCAGCGGACTTGAACACGTCCAGCTTCTCCAGAAGTACCCTAACTAACTCCTCGCTAACCCTTGGCCCAGGCGTGTCTCTCTCGGGGCCCGAGGGGGGCCCAGCAGGGAGGTGGCTGAACTGGTCCCTACTTAGGAAGACAGAGGCAAAGAAATCGTTAAATATGTTAGCTTTGTCATCTGGCGTGATGACTAAGTTGCCCATCGTGTCCTGCAGGGGCCCCACATTACCCGGGACCCTCTTTTTACCCCCTATGTATTTGAAGAAGGACTTCTTATTGTCCTTAATCCGGGAAGCTAGTCCTATCTCCAACTCTGCCTTGGCCCTCCTGACTGCCCCCCTACATCCTCGGGCGACTATAACATAGTCCTTCTTGGCGATGACCCCATCTCTCCATTGGGTATATGCCTCCCTTTTAGCAAGGAGACATTCCCGGATGCTCTTAGTGAGCCATGGGGGTTTATGTGCCCTCCTGCTCCCTTTGACCCTTGTTGGGATTACCTCCCTTTGGGCATGGAGGATCGTCTCCTTAAGGAGCAACCACTCACCTTCGACATCTGATTCCCTTCCCCTCTGGGTCCTCAGCGCTTCCCCAACTATCCTCCTTAGCTTGTTGAAGTCAGCCCTCCTAAAGTCTAGGGCTGTTGCCTTGCTGCAGCCCTTTGCCACCTTACGCTGGATGGTGAATTCCAGCAAGCGATGATCACTGTCTCCCAGGTGGCCCATCACCCGCAGCCCCCTCACCAGGTCATCACCCGTGGCCAGCACTAGGTCCAACAAGGCGTCTCCCCTGGTGGGGCTGTGCACCTCCTGGGTTAGATGGAGGTCCTGCAGTCTGGCTAAGAACCGACGTGAGCGATCAGACTTGGCTGACTGCTCCTCCCAGCAGATGTCTGGGAAGTTTAGGTCCCCCATGATGACCACATCCTTAGCCCTCACTGCCTCTGTAAGCTGACCTAAGAATTCCAGGTCGAGCTCTTCTCCCTGGTTGGGAGGTCTATAGTAGACTCCCACCGTTAAGTCTCTCTCCCCTGGACTGCCTTTTACTCTAACCCAGAGCACCTCAGAGTGCCCCCCCTCTACCCCCATGCTAATTAACGAGGAAGTATATTCCTCCTTGATGTAGAGTGCTACTCCTCCACCTTTCCTTCCTATCCTGTCCTTCCTGTATAGCCTATAGCCCTTGACACTCACCGCCCAGTCATGCGATGAGTCCCACCACGTTTCTGTGATCCCTACTATGTCAGGGCTGGTGACAGCTAGGAGGAGGGCGAGTTCCTCCTGCTTCTTCCCCATACTTCGAGCATTCGTGTAGAGGCATTTGAGGCCTTCAGCGGTTGTGCCCACTGACCCCCTAGTCTCAGCAATGCCCCGTCCCCTATCGCTTACCTGTTTCTCCGTTTTGACCATTGGTCTGGGCTCGCTGGCTGTTGCTGGGCCTGGTATGTCATCGTCTCCTCCGCCCTCATCTTCCCCCTCCCCCGACGAGCCTAGTTTAAAGCCCGCCGAAGGAGGTTCACCAACCTGGAAGAGAACACACGCTTACCTTTAGGGGAAAGGTGGAGCCCATCCCATCCCAGCATGTCTCTCATCACGATGTGCCGGTCATGGCTGAGGAAGCCAAAGCCCGCCTCGAAGCACCATTCCTGTAGCCTCCAGTTGGTCTCCGCAATGCACATCTCGTGACGTCTGCCGCGTCCGCTCACTGGCAGGATGGAAGAGAAGACCGCCTGTGCGCCCATCTCCCTCAGCACGCCTCCCAGACTTCAGTACTTCCTTCCAAAAGTACTAAAGCATGACACCATAGCAATATCACCGTGTAGCAGTGTGTAGATGCAACATTTAAGTACTTTCCATTCATGTATTATAGTGCCAACCCATCCAGTTTTTCCAGACAAACAAATAGGATACTCTAGACCAGTGCTTCTCAAACTACCTGATGTGGTGGACTGGCAGTTTTTTTTCCAGTGGGCCAGGGACTGGTGCCTGGTTCAGCCAGTGTTAGCAACTGCGTGTAACAGCACTACATGAATGCGTGACCGGCTGTTCCTTTCTCTTTCCTCACCTTGCACGATATGGCATCACCTGGAATGTTGGAATGTACGAACTGTGGCACTATGTCATATCTATGTTATGTTTCTGAAAATATATTTCTTTCTTTCCTGACAACTCGCTGTGGACCGGCAACTGGTGGCTTGCAGACTGGCACTGGTCCGTGGACCACCACTTTGAGAAGCACTGCTCTAGACTGGACCTCAAGTTTTTGACCAGGCAATCCGTTTGTATTTTCACAAGCTTCTATACAATTTTTTTTTTACCTAATTCTGTTGTCAGTTTATCAGAAATACTGAGTTATCATCATTCTATCTATTGACCCAAAACAATTTTGGGAAAACATCCTGCTTCTATTTTATAAAGTATTCCATGCACAGTAAGTGCTTGAAATTAAAAAAAAAACCTGCAATTAATTACATTATTACTCTTTCTTTCAAAATTAAGCCTACAAACAGACAAAATTTGTCTCTAAGAAAAAGCATTCAGTGCAAGTACCTTTCTGTCTTTTCCTCTGCCAAACACACGATATTCCATTAGTGCACTAAACATACTGAAAGAGAAAAAGCTGTGAAACGAAGTAAACACTTTCAATCTGAATTATGTATCTCATTATAAATTTTTTTTTTCAACTTGAGAGGCTGGTGTAGCTCAACTTTTTATTACTTTTTGTACTCTTTTATTTTAAAGAATTTTCAGTATTTCTTTATCTGTGGAGCTGAATGAATAAATTGCAATTAATAATTTATCTTATTAATTTAACCTTTCCTTCTGCTTGTGAAATATCCATGAGTACTTTAATTTTTTCAAATATATTTGTTTTATCTGAAACTGTTTGCATGTTTATATGGGTGTGTTTAAAATTTTTGGATCAATTGTGAGAGGTTCCAAGCGATTTTTCAGTATTACTACTTGTTTCACTCTTGATTCTGTATTGGCTAGTTGTGATTGGTCATGTAGATAACATGGAATTATTTCTGGTCCCTAAGTGGAAGATGAGAGATTATGCCTTTATTAATTAAAACATCACAGAACAAATGACTACCAGGCAAATCTTAGCAGCTATCTGAATGAGACTAAGGCTAGGTACAGACAGTTAAAAAGCCCAAGGCTGAATCAATTCAGTCTTTGCAGGTTAGTCTAAAATGCATAGGTTAAATTTAAACAGGAGTGAACAGACATTTACCTTTGATTCAGGAAATACAGCCACATGCCTGCAGTGGCTCAGGCCAGAATCTGGGGGGGAGGGGGAGGGAATACTAGAACACAGCTGTCTGGCTGTGTGCTCACTTCCTGTTCCTGCTGCCCCTGAGGTTCTTGGGATTTGCAGTCCAGAATTACAGCAGCAGGACTCTGTGGGGTTGCTCATCACTTCCTCTTCCTGCTTCCAGGTGCCTCTGAGATATGTAGTCCACAGTTGCAGCCAGCAGTAAGTTTTACCAGGAGAAGGGGTATTTAACCCTTCCCTCCCTCCCTGGCCCCAGACCTCATCCAGGGTTTGCTGGGGGGGGGACAGTCCCCCCACTGTAGACTTGGCTGCATCCCAAGCTGGGCTTGCCCCCCCACCCTTGTAAGCCAGCCCTCACTGCTCCCTCTAGCAAGCAGAGGGGCGGGGCCATCCCTGCTCTCTGGAGCAGACAGCACAGCCCAGCCCAACCCAGGACTGGAATGCAGGCTGGGAAGCCGGGGGACTGTGATTTAACTTGAACCAGGAACGGGTTTGGGACAGAAGTTTCATAAAGTAGTTTGGCCCAAATCAGTTAAGTCTGATACTACATTCAACCAGCTTTATCTTAAACTACTTTCAGCCACTTTGAAACTGGTTTATGCACACCTAGCTTCTGTTCTGTTACAGGTCTAAATCAGTTTATGATCGCTTAAACCTGTCTGTGTGTAACTTCTGTCCCTAGCCTTTGGAACTGAACAGGCATTTATTTCTAGTGCTGAAACTTTGTGGGAAATTTATAGTGCTAGAAATCTTTTCAGGAGAGGGGACATGCAGGCATGCCAGGCTTCAGCAGTCCCCTGTATCCTGCTCTCTGCACCTTCCCCAGACCAGGGTTCACCTAGTCTGGGGGATGCATAGCATAGGCAACTAGTGCCACCTTGGGGGGGGATCCCTCTGCAGTCAGTCTCACCCACTGGGAGGGGGAGGTTCCCCCTTGGAAAAACTTAGCAGTGAGTGGCTGCGCTACTCCCAAAAGCAGCTGTGGCACTTCTGGAAGCCATGGCCTGTATCCGGTGCTCCCACTCCCCGGCCAGTGCTCACAGTGGGGGGTACTGGCATTCCCACCTACCCCCCTGCCCATCACCTAAGTGGGGAGTGCGGCCAGTCAGGGGGTGCACCAGTGCTCTCAGGGGGCACACGTACACCCCCATGCACCCCCTACACATTGCCACTGAGGCATAGGCAGTTATTGCCCAGCTGCTCCTCTCCTCTCTTTCCATTTTCCAGAAGTGTTTTAGCTCTCAGGAAGGCTTAGTAGGGCAGCAGCATTTCAGCTGCTGTATGACTGAGAGAAGTCAGGTTTGGGGAAAGCTGGCTGGATTAATGGGATTAATGGTAATAATAGCTCAATGTTTAGTTGAAAAGAAGTAACAAGTGGGGTTCCCCAGGGGTCTGAACTGGGTCTGGTATTGTTTATATCTTCATTAATAATTTGGATGATGGGGATTGAGTACATTTAGCATATTTTGGGGCAGTAAACACTGAGTTGGGTAGAGTTGCAGATATTCCAGAAGGTAGGGCTAGGATCCAGAAAAACCTGGATAGACTGGAAAAAATGGTCCACAAACCATCAGATGAAATTCAGCAAGGACTAACGTGAAGTCCTGCATTTGGGACAGAATAATTGCATGCACAAATACAGCCTGGGAAACAACTGGCTAGGCTTCAGCACTACAGTGGACTATAAACTAATTAAGAGTATTTTCTTGTTGCACAAAAAGCCAGCAGCATACTGGTTTGTATTAGCAGTAATGTCATTTGCAAATCAAGAGAAGTGATTCTTCTTCTATATTCAGCATGAGTAAGGCTTATTTTTAGTACTATTTCCAACTTTGGGCCCCACACTTCAAGAAGGATATGGATGGATTGGAGACAGGCCATTAGAGAGAGACAAAAAAAGATTAGGGACCTGGAAGGTGAGACTTATGAGGAAAGGCTAGAAGAATTAGGGTTATTTAATCTGGAAAAGAGAGGACTGAGGGAGGATTTGATAAGTCTTCAAATATTAGAAGGGTGTTGAGGAGGGAGATGGACCTTTCTCTCTGTATCTGTAGAGGACAGGATTAGGAACAGTGGCCCCAACTGCAGCAGAGGAAATTTAGGAACTTTGTGATCACGAGGATGATCAAGCACTGGAATAGGCTACCTAGACAACCTGTAGAATCTCCATCCCTGGAAGTTTTCAAGAGCAGGTTGGACAGACACTTGAAATTAAAGGTAAATTGAGAATGAAAAAAAGAATGAAATGGGCTCATGTTTGCAAAATCAAAATGGTTCGGCACAAAAAAAATTATTTAGAATTGGTGGAAAAGATGAATGAATATAGATTCCACACATATTTAACTTAGGTGACCACCCTTTTATGAAACAGATTATACATTTTAATACAGGAACTGTTTTTAACATGATGAGCCCATCTTGAATATTTAGTTGCATGTTAAGCACGGCAGTAAATTAATTTCAATACTCCAGTTCTTTTTCTATTGTACATTTATAGTCAAACCAAATATTCTATGAGTAGCCAGTTCTCATACAATTTTTTTTTAATGCAAATTCTTCTTTTTGTTCTTTTGATATTTTTTTTTCAGGGTAAGAATATAGATCATGATTTTATTCCACCCTTTGTGTGTGTTTGGTATCCTTCCTACAAACTGGCAGGAAACAGTACCTTAAATCCCAGGATTGTGGCTAAAGCCTGGTTCCACTGAATATATTGGAATTTTGGCCAGACATGTCAGTGGATACAAGAGCCAAATTGTGTTTCCACTAGGAGCAGATGATGCTGCACCATAATTTGATGTATTAGAAGTGAACATCAATAGCAACCAACATGAGTAAACTAAAGGGAGACAGCTCTCCTCTGTGTTTTCTGTAACTCCAAGATGTTCATACAAACAATTACCCATATGTGACTGACTGCCAGTTAAACTGTATATTTTGCTTTGTAACTGTTCAGTAATGGGATTATCATGCTCTTCTCTCTGGAATCCACATTCCAGGATAACTTTGGATACACAGTTTAATGTTTTGCCATTTATCTGGGGCAATATTTGGGCAAAATTAAGTTAATCTGACACTTTATTAGCATTCTGGTGATAGATTATTCAGCTTAATTCTGAGAAATGGCTTGGGTTTGAGAACATATCTGAATTATGATGCAGCATCATCTGCTTGGGTTTGAGGACATATCTGAACTCTTTAAAAGCATTTGAAAGAGTACATTAAATGCACTGTAGATTAAGACCTAAAAAAGTAAGAAAGTAGCCTTAAGTTAAAAATCTAGAGGACCTTTACAGGTTTTTCTTGCTGTGACCGTATTATTATTTTTAAAGAAAAGTAGTGATAGTCTCTAAACAGTCTAATGTAAAAGTCAATAGCAGTGGTATCACAGAAGTAGAAATCTGAAAGAATATTTTCTTATTCCTAAAATAAGACTCCTAAAACAGGCAGAACAAATGTTTCTCTATCTTTAATCAACCATCTCAGATATTCAGGAGATTTTTAGTTTGTGATATTTTTGTTTCTTTTTTTAAAATATTTTAAACATATTTAAAAACAACTGGGGGTAATTTTAGACCAACAACCAAGGTACTTGACATAAAGGACAGACTGCTTACCAATTCCAATTTGGTTGAAAGTTAACAGAAAATATTGCACTCTTATTTTAAACACCCTCGTCCCCCTTATCAAACTATGCCTTTGAAATCCCATTGAGCTTATGAAGAGGTTCAAGAAACTGAAAGCAGCTAGGAATAAAGGAAGCACTGGTCCCTTGATCCTCCTCATTAGTTCAATGGGATTTCAAAAGCATGTGTTTTAAAATATTGTTCTGACACTTGTTGTTGAATTCTGATCAAATGATAAATCGATTGGCAGCAATATCCTGAATATAAAAACTGTGGCTTGGCTAGCTACTCAGAAAATCCCTATACTTTTCTTGATATACATTTAAAATGACTGTGATGGGGTAGTAATCACTGCAAAAATAAAAGGATTTAAAAATATACTTCTTTCAAAATCATAACAATAAAACATAGTTCCATTTGTACTTTTTTTTTGGAAATATAACAGATTTAATGTAAAAATGGCTTGGCGTGTCTTTATCTTTGGATATTATTTTTGCTTAAGAAATCAAGTTGCAAATTGCACTTTGCAAAGCATTAGGACTGTCATCATTAACCAGCACCCATCCATAGATAATAATCTTTTGTGCCTTCCAGAAGTATATTTTGGATAAATTAATGAAAACCATTGTGCATTGTAAAGACTACGTTGGTTATGCAGAATGCATTTTGGGTTATTGTGAAAATTATAGAGAATTTTTCATTAGCATTATAATGGGTATCAGTAGAAACATTACAGAAGTTAAGGTACTAAGTACTCTGATTTTAAATAAATACCTCCATTTATGAAGAGAAATGGATGAGTAATTTTTAGTGTTATTTTTTAATCAAATGGCCTTAAATACAAGAACACAAGAGCATTCTGAGTGCAAGGTTTTTTTGTTCTAATTTAATCAAATGTAGTTTTTGGGTAATATATAAACTGAAACATTTTTATGAGAGCCTATTAGAATTCTACAGTTAATTTAACATTCAGTACAGTATATATTTCCTTTAGAATTTAAATATTTAATCTAAGAAAACTCTAGGAAATTCAGTGAAAATGCTTTCTAAAAATTCATAGTAGTCTTTAAGATCATTTTCGCTATTTTTCAAGTCTACAAAAATTCTATCTGCCATATAATATTCTGTATATAGTGTGGGTACAGGGAAAGGGAGGGGAAGTATGTGTGTGTGTGTGTGTGTGTGTCCACATCCACCCACCCACCTGTGCACATGCCTGTGCGCACGCATACACACACACACACACACACACACACACACACACACACAAAAGATCACGATCCTGGGCTGATTTTGACAAGAAGAGTTGTACATAAGTAAAGTAATGCAATAAGAAATCAATTCTGATTTTGAATATAGTTAACACATTATAGAATCATAGAAAATTAGGGTTAGAAGGGACCTCATGAGATCCAACCCTGATCAAAGCAGGACCATCCCCAACTAGATCATCCCAGCCAAGGCTTTGTCTTGCTGGGTCTTAAAAACCTCCAAGGATGGAGATTCCATAAACTCTCTGTTCCAGTGCTTTACTGGAGATAGTTTTTCCTAATATCTAACCTGAACTGCCCTTACTGCAAATTGAGACCATTGCTTCTTGTTATGTCATCTGCCACCACTAAGAACAGTCTAGCTCTATCCTCTTTGGAACCACCCTTCAGGTAGTTGAAGAGTGCTGTTAAATCCCCCCTGTCTTTTCTTCTCCAAACAAAATAAACCCAGTTCCCTCAGCCTCTGCTCAGAAGTCATGTGCCCCAACCGCCTAACCATTTTCATTGCCTCCTGCTGGACTCTTTCCAATTTGTCTACATCCTTTCTGTAGTGGGGCCCAAAACTGGATACAGTATTCCAGATGTGGCCTCACCAGTGCTGAATAGAAGGGAATAATTGCTCCCCTCAATCTGCTGGGTCTATGTGCAGAGCTAGGAGAAAAAGTTGTTCTTAATAGGGTATCCTATTTTGCTCTTCTTGTAAGATTTAATATTTTTCATGTTTTTCTAACACTGTCTCCAGAATTTATATGGATTTTTACATAGATTCATAGTTTCATAGACGTAGGGTCAGAAGGGACCTAAGTAGATCATCAAGTCTGATCCCCTGCCCTGGGCAGGAGAAAAAACTGGGCTCATATGACCCCAGCTAGGTAATTGTCAAGCCTCCTCTTGAAGTCCCCCAAGGTTGGTGCCAGCACTACTTCCCTTGGAAGTTGGTTCCAAATTCTAGCCGTCCTGACTGTGAAATAATGTCTTCTAATGTCCAGCGTGAAACTACTCTCAAAAAACTTATGGCCATTATTCCTTGTTACTCCAGGAGGTGCTCTGATGAACAGGGTCTCTCCCATTCGCTGCTTGTCCCCCCTGGTAAGTTTGTAGATGGCCACCAGGTCCCCTCTCAGCCTTCTTTTGTGAAGGCTGAACAGGTTCAGGTCCCGTAGCCTGTCCTCATAGGGTCTGCCCTTCTTTCTTCGGATCATGCAAGTGGCCCCCCTCTGGACCCTCTCGATGCTGGCCACATCTCTCCTAAAGTGCAGAACCCAGAACTGGATGCAGTAGTCCAACTGTGGCCTGACCAGTGTTGCATAGAAGGAGAGGATCACCTCCTTGGCCCTGTTTGTGATGCATCTGTGGATGCATGACAAGGTGCAGTTTGCCTTACTGACTGCATCTTCACATTGGTGGCCTATGTTCATTTTGGAACCGATAATGATTCCAAGATCTCTTTCTGCCACTGTGCTTTCGAGAAGAGAGTTACCTAGCCTATATGTATGCTGCTGGTTCTTGCTATCCAAGTGCAGTACCCTGTACTTGTCAGCATTGAATCCCATCCTATTCTCGTTCGCCCACCCCTGTAACCTGTCCAGGCCCAGTTGTATCCTGTCCCTCCCTTCTAGCGTGCCCACCTCACCCCAGATCTTGGTGTCATCAGTGAATTTGAACAGGGTACTTTTCACCCCCTCGTCCAAGTTGCTAATAAAGAGATTAAACAGTGTGGCCCAAGGACTGAGCCTTGAGGGACCCCACTGCCCACATCCCTCCGGGATGAATATGACCCGTCCACCACCACTCCCTGGATGCGGCCCCTCAGCCAATTTGTGACCCATCTGACTGTGTAGGCATCAATGTCACAGTCACCTAGTATTTTTAACGAGAATGGGGTGGGAGACAATGTCAAAGTCCTTCCTAAAGTCCAAAAAGTCTATATCCACTGCTACACCTGCATCCAATGATTTTGTGACCTGATCATAGAAGGCAATCAGGTTGGTCTGACAGGACCTGCCCCAATGAACCCATGGTGGTTGCCCCTGAGCATCATCTGCTCTGCTGGTCCTTCCCAGATGTGCTTCTGGATAATCTTTTCAAAGAGCTTCCCCAGGATCGAAGTAAGACTAATGGGCCTATAGTTGCCCAGGTCCTCCCTCCTCCCTTTTTTGAAAATGGGCACCACATTGGCCTTCCTCCAGTCGTCTGGTACCTATAGATATAGAAAACTTTGTTTAAGCTTTGTTTAAAATCTATTATTTGAGAGGTACATGATTCAAGAAGAGACAGAAATATTTGTTCTTTTTTGCTGCCAGTACATTCTACCCCATGGTTTCCTCCTCTCCTATATTTTTAAACATAATTTTAGTTCATTTCTGTTGATAGGAAATGTAAGAATATATTTTAGCAGTAACTTTGGTTTGAACATTGGGAATTCTGATTATGAAAGATGCCAGTTTGGATCTCTTGAAAGCCTGGATGTGGCTCCAGGCATGACCCCATTTGCAATGTATTACAGAAAGCCACATGTGTTTGCTAAAAATCAAGCATCTTTAAACATCTAACTTTTTGAAGATGAACATATTAAGCTCTTTAAGTGGTAGACTGTTGGCAGTGAAATTAGATAATGGGAATTTAAGCCAATGTTCAGTTACTTAAAGATTTACATTTTTGTAATGTTCTGGTGTCTGTAATGTTTCTTCATTTCTTGTTAGAATGTTATACCCAATCTGATATGTCTAAAAATACATATAAAAAGTAAGGTGTTGATGTCATTCATTGCCCACAGCTCTCTTACAACTGAGAAAAAAAAATCTGTTTTATAGAAAAGGATCCTTTTTTTAAGGTTGACAATCTTGAACTCTCAGGATTTTTTTTTTTTTTTGGGTGTGGTAAAAATTCTGGATTTGTATGCAGATGGCTAGAAGTCAGTCCATCCTTTCGAATGTAGATTCTACCAGTATCAATGTTTATTGCGTTGTGGTTACATTGCAGTCTGCTTTCTCATCATCAACATTATTGTGAGGCTGAGGTGATATTCAAGGAATGTAACTTTATTGTACAAAGAGACACTTCCTTCCTCAGTGAACTTACAGTTGAAGTACCTTCGAAGTAAACTCAGAAATTTCATCAGGAGGCAACAGTAGATGCTGACCTGTGTAACACTTAGGATGCCTAAGGCTTTTCTCAGCCTCACCCTTTCAGCTTTCCATCTCCTCACAACCATCTACATTGTTTATCCCTTACCTACTCTTTTCCCCTGATGTAGTCCAGCCTGCCCCTGAAAACACTCCTGAGTTTCAGAACCTGAGCCTGAGCTTCCCCCTAATCCATTCTTTACCCTCTGCTCCACACAAAGTAGGACTACAGAGACCTCTGGTGTTCCATAGAGCAGACTAGAGATTACAGTTTGTTTCTAGTGTAATTCAGGGTTTCGGTGTTAATTTATAAAGTCTTTGAGATTTTATAATGATCTATGTGGTTTCAGTCTCTGAATTCAGTTATCATGATCAAAGGCTTTCTTGCTAACAGCTGTCATATTGAAACTCTATTAAGAGGCTGACAGCAGTTTCTCATCAGTGGAGTTTTTCAGTTTTAACCAATGCATTATTCCGAACACGCTTAAAAGAGTACACAACACAATAAATCGGGCTTAACTAGGCACAGTTTTATTAACCTAATTCATCTGCAGGTGAATTGGTAACACATAGTGCTGGTGATCTTTTTGGTCAGGGTGCTCAAGCTTTTTGGTCAGCATGCCCCTGCCCCGTTGCTTTGGTCTGTTTCTGTAATCCTTTGATAAGTGGTAGAGAAGTCATTGTCTCTGTGCTTTAAAACTAATTCTAGAAATATGGAACCCAAATGCATTGCTCTCCTTCTTTAGGAAATATCTACTTCTAACTTCACCTCCAATTCTGATTTGTCAAGAAACCATGCTCATATTAAATGAGCGTCTGCTTTGAACACCTCCCAGGCTCCAATAATTTGAATGTTAAGTTCTGTCTGGCCCTTTGGGCATCTGGTCTGCTGTATAATTGGAGAAATACTCACTCTCTCCTAGTCAGTCTAGCTAAACATTCTTTTATAGTTCAAAAAAAGGCAACTAATATGATATCAGTAGCAGGCCCAATCCTATACTAATTCCAGGTTACAAGGGTCTACGCTATGGGTCCATGGTATAATGTCTTCCATTAATGGCAGACAAGCTTTTGGGCAAGTCTGACAATTTAGTTCCACACTTTCCCCAAGTGCCACTCCCATCCCCTTCACCTGGTCTGGTTTCTCCTTCCTTCTTTCTGATCCCTGTCTGATTTGCCACTTTGCTTTATGCCTGTCTGCTGCTGGGCTGCCTGCCCCTTCCCTGATTTGCCATGTGCCACACACACAGTTTATTTGTGGCTCCTGTGGTACAGAGTGGCCCCTCTTGGCACAGGAAAAGGGCTTACAGATCTTCACCTCATGTTGGATTCAGTGGGCTTCCATGGAACTCATCCCTCCATTTCTGAACTATATAGAAGTTATTCCCTTAGAAAAAGGGATCCCTCTTTAAAGGGGCAGCATGTTTTCCTTCCTGAAGATGTAGGTCATGACTTGCATGCTTTTAAGTTACCTTAGGGTAAATGTTCCTTGTCTCATTGTTGCAGTAAATCCCAGTATTACTGGTGTTTGTAGTATTACTTTATGCAGTAGATGTATATGTTTGTTCTGAATTTTAGAGGTCTGCTTTAAATTGACTATTGTTAGTTCAACAGGAAAAGAAAAAAGATGTTATTGCACCATTCAGGTTGCAAAGCAGAGTGCTCAAAAGTCAGGAGAGGTTGACCATTAGTTGAACATTGTCCCATGTGTTGTGTATATATCTCTACAGTCTTCAGTTTCACAAGGATATTATTTCTTGTATTATACACATCTAAGGGTTTTTCTACAAATTTAACTAAGCATAAAGTATATTGGTTGCACAAATACTATCTGAAACAGATGTATGTAAGTGGCGGAGTTGATCTAATGTATTCAGTCTTGAATATTCACACTTTCTGAATGTTTATTGTTAAAGTAAGTAACATTTAACTTCTTTTTTTAAGCCAAGCCAGTAAGCATAGTTTTGAGTGTCAAACTGGCCCTCACAGGAAAGAGAAGTGCCTCCTTACAACTTTGCATTAGCTAGACATATCATATATAGCAACACCAGAGGCGAGTAGACTCTTGAAATCCTCTGTCTCCTCCCCTCTACCCAAATACACGCTCAAAGAGTTGGATGGAAGGGGTGATCCTGGCTGAGGTCTTGGCTATCTTCCCATACTCTTCCTGTCATCCCTCCACGAATGTATGAGTATGAATAGTTGTACTAGTGAGCTGGGAAATGTATAACTACCAGAAATGAACCCAGTAAAGCTTACTTCATCTCCAGAGTAGCAGGGCAACCAGTCTCGGCTCCAGGGATTATACAACAGCATACGTCATCACATGGGACAGTGCTGCCACGATTCTGCCTTCCATAAATAAGTATCAGGGAGATTTTCAAGCCATAAATGCTACTAAAAAGGATATTTCAAACATGATACAAATTTGCCCCAGTATAATTAGGTTCTTATGGATTCATAGATGTAGGGTCGGAAGGGACCTTGTAGATCTTCTTGTCTGACTCCCTGCCCTGGGCAGGAGAAGAAACTGGGCTTAAATGACCCCAGCTAGGTAAACGTCAAGCCTCCTCTTAAAGTCTCCCAAGGTAGGAGCCAGCACCACTTCCCTTAGAAGTTGGTTCCAGATCCTAGCTGCCCTAACTGTGAAGTAGTACCTTCTAATGTCTGGCCTGAACCTACTCTAACAACTTATGGCCATTATTCCTTGTTACTCTGGGAGGTGCTTGAGGGAACAACGTCTCTCCCATTCCCTGCTGGTCCCCCCTAGTAAGTTTATAGATGGCCACCAGGTCCCCCCTCGGCCTTCTCTTGCGAAGGCTGAACAGGTTCAGGTCCTGTAGCCTCTCCTTGTAGGATCATGCGAGTGACCCTCCTTTGGACCCTCTCTATGCTGTCCACGTCCCTCCTGAAGTGCAGCACCCAGAACTGGACTCAGTTCTCCAACTGCGGCCTAACCAGTGTCGCATAGAGGGGGAGGATCACCTCCTTGGCCCTGCTTGTGATGCATCTGTGGATGCACGACAAGGTGCAGTTAGCTCTACTGACCATGTCCTCGCGTTGTCAGCCCATGTTCCTCTTGGAGTCATTATTGACTCCAAGATCTCTTTCTGGCACTGTGCTTTTGAGAAGGGAGTTACTGAGCCTATAGGTATGCTGCTGGTTCCTACTGCCTAAGTGTAGCACCCTGCACTTGTCAGTATTGAATCCCATCCTATTTTCATTTACCCACCCCTGTAACCTGTCCAGGTCCCACTGTAATCTGTCCTTCCCTTCTAGCGTGCCCACCTCACCCCAAATCTTGGTGTCATCTGCAAATTTAAAATGTGAAAATTCCTTCGAAAATTGGATGTATAGAATTAGGATATAGATTAGATACTTGGCGAATCCCATGTTTTGATTTTTGTGTGAAGGTGTTCTAGGAAGACTTATTGGACCTCATCCCTTTTAAAATTAACTAAGAAACCCCTACCTGTGATTTGGTAACGGAAGTGTTTTTGACAAGAACTGACTGAATGATGCAAAAAATAATTTGTGAATGTATGCTTGAATTCTGAATAGTTGTTTTGACTCTTTTCCCCCCTCTCATTATTTGTATAACTGATTTTTTTTCTCCCCTCACAATTTTTGCAGGTGTAATTATGTTTGCACCCTAACAAGGTAACTTTTGTACAAAGAAACAAAATATTACTTCTCACTTTTCTCGCATCTTCTTTTTAAAAGTTTTAGTCTTTACCATACAGTTTAAGTGACCAAACAGCACAACTGTCTAAAAATGAATTGCCCAAGAGATCAGTTCAGCAGAATTTGTTTTGGCTGGATTTTGTTTGCATAAACTACTAGGTAAAATTTTTTGTAATAGCTCACTTATTGGTAGAAATATGAAGCAACATTTGGTTATCGAATGACATATTTACCATGAAAAAATTGACCAATTCTTTATATCATACACAGAGAATTCTGCTAAGATATATTAATTCTTTACAATAACTGACTTCAACAATTTTATCAAGGCTGGAAAAAAACCTCTTACTAATGTCAAAACAATAGTAATTTGTTTGTAAAATCAATAAATATACTGAACTAACCTAATAGCTGTTTTCTATAACCAGTACTATTTCATTGTTGACCTTCAATATATGAATTGCAAAGTGCCCAAGGAAACAAAATAACATGAAAGTTGCACCTTCCCGGTATGACTGACAACTACTTCAAGCTTTCTTATATCGGTGAGTGTAGTCACTAGAAAGATTATTACATACAGCTACATCTTTTGCACAAGATTGGGTTGTAAGATGAGCCACTGTAAACAATAAAACAGAGGTCCATTATTGTAAAGGTCTATTCATGCATTTCTGCATTACTCATGATTCAGCCATTATTTTTCCCTGACAGTTTTTTCATAGTGTGCTCTTAGATCATAATCCATCCTCCCATCCGCTCGTTACTCTGTATTCTTCTAGCTCTTCACCTATTCCAGATTCCCTTGTGCCACTGTTAAAAGGGGTCCCTGATGTGATGGCTCACATGTTGGGTGTAATGCCTGGCACAGAGGGCAGGCTCCCTCAATCATCTACCATGCCTTGTCAAAATATAATGAGGGTGGTTCAGTGGTGCTATCTCACGCCCATTGCTGGTAGTAGTCATGTCACCAGTGTTGATGGTCCTGGGGCTCTGCCTCCCCTACACCCGAGTCCACACACCCTCTGTGCAGAATTGGGACCCCAGGGTCTTCAGCCACTGGTTCAGGCCTCTGGAACTTCCTTGTTGAGGCTCGCTGCCAACTCCCATCTGAGGAGGTTTGGGTTAGGGACTCTCTCGTGCCTACCTCTGGGAGTTGCCTCTGCCCCATTTTCTGAGCAGCAACTCCTTTAAAACAATGTAAGAAAAGAGAAGACTGATACCAGAAAGGCAAACCACCTTCTCCTTGGCTTTCACTCTGGGTTACTCCCAGCTAGTGGAGTATTTACAGTCTTGCTGTCCCTACCCCCTCGTCCAGTCCCTGGGGAAGCAACCTGCAGCCTGGATGCCTCTGTGCCACCCTGACTAGGTCTCTGCTCACTTCCCCACCCTGCCTGGCATGTGCCAGGGTTTTTAAACTTCCCATGGCAGTGCCTGAGGCAAACGCCATCAGCTGGGTGCCGCCAATCCTAATGGACAGCCAGTTCAAAAGCAGGAGCAGGAGCAGCAGCATCATGTGCCACTCCTGCTCCAGCACCTGCCTCACTTCAGGTGAGTTCCCTTCCTGCCCCAGGGTCCCCTGTCTGTGGCCAGGGTTCCCGGAGAAGGCTCCCAGAGCCCCTGGATCCCATGAACAGCTCCAGCCGCCATAGGTACTAACCCAATTTTCCTTTCCCTGACAATGTTGTATGACAGTCTAGCTCAGGAGTGGGCAAAATACAGCCCATAGGGTGGATCCAGCCAGTCAGGAAATTCCATCCAGCCCTCCATAAGCCATGGCTCTGGGCTGCCCTTCTGCAAGCCAGCACCTCCATGTAGGAAGTGTGGCTCTGGTTGCTAAGCAACCAATTTCATCCCTACTCCCCAGCCTGGCCTGACCCACTCCTAGTCCTGAGCTAGGGGCACTGGGATAAGAAGCCTGTGTCTGGAAAAGACTTTTGCTGGCCACCGTATGGCTGTTTCCAGCCTCCCTGCCTGAGTGTGTGGAAATTCACTTAAGACCCCCCCCTGCCAGGCCGAGGGACTCCTCCTGAGGCAAAGGGGGCCAGAAGCACAGGGGCCATGCACTATGGGGCCAAGTTGGGCTGGCACCACATGCTGCAAGAGTGCAGGAGCTGTGTGCTATGGGGATGAGTCAGGCTGGCACTGCACTCTGCCACTACATGCGGCCAGGACCTTGGGTGGAAGCACAGGAGCCGTGGCTATGAGGCTAGGAGGGTCTGGCCCCACACCTTGCTGCCATGTGCAGCCGGGGACACAGGGAAGAGCACTATTCACCCAGGTGAGGCTGGCCCCACAAAATGCCGCCATGTACAGCCAGGGACTTGGGTGGGAGCTGAGTTTTATGGGGCTGGCCCTGCACACTGCTGCCACCTGTGGTAGGGGGCTAGGAGGGGAGCACAGGGAGCTGCATGCTATGGAGCCAGGCAGAGCAAGTGGGGGAGAGGTGGAGGAAGAGGGAGGACACCATGGGGGGAAACCCCCCCTTCCCCCTACACACACATACACACACATTCCTACCCCACCATACCCCCAAACACACCCTTCCTCTCCCACAGCCCCCCCACACTCCCACCCCCACCATAACCCTGCATACACCCATATCCTCCCACAGTCTGCCACACACTCCCACCCCCATCATAACCCCACAGTCCCTACACATGCTCCCACCTTCTCACCCGCCACCATACCCACGCACACATCAATACCCTTCTATGCACCCCCATCCCAACCACATACCCCACACCTACATCCCTCCACACCCAACACAGCCCCGTACACACCTATTCCCCAACCGTGCCTTCCCACTTACACCCCCTTCCCCCCACACACAATATGCAACAGTAAGAGTGTAGTTTGACCTATTATGCAATCATCTCTAGATACACAATGCAAACACACATAAATCAAGACATACTTTAAAAAAAAAACAAAATTAAAATAATTTATAGTAGATGTTTGATATTTTTAGTATATGATTTTTTTTCTGGTTTCAAGATGGCAACCCATCCCCACCCCACCCCCAAAGGAGTACTCCTGTGGCAAGGGGAGAGACTTCCAGACTTCAGGGACTTCTGGTGGCAAAGGTTAGGGGGCAGGACTTCCAGACCCTAAATAGCGACCAGGGGGTGGGGCATCTGTCAGGGTGCAGAGCAACCCTTGTGGTCCTTTCCAGCTCACCAGAACTCGTTAAACAGCCTTCCAGCTGAAATAATTGCCCACCCTTTGTCTAGTTTTATCTAAAGAAACAAGTTTCAGCAACACCTCTGCTCTTTCTAACGCAAGCTGCCTGCTTCTCCGAAACATTCTAAAATTCCTTGCTTCCAGCTTTAGTTTTTGTCTAAGGATGGTTGGAGTTAGAGTTAGAGGGAGGTTTCTCAGATACTTTTATACCCTTTCTGTCCATATTTCCCAATGGCTTTTCCACTGCAGAGGTGCTTCTCTACCCCCTCACGGTCTGGTTTCAGTCTTTCTTCTGGAATTCTCTGCTCTGTCAACTACAAAGATTTAGCCTTAACTCAGACACCTACCAGTTTTGTCTTTCAGACACCCTTTTTCTCAGTTCCAGTTCCCTATGCAGCCTTCAAATGACTTCCTTTCCTTGAAAGCTTTATTTCTAGAAGGCTATACATTCTTCTGACTAGGCTTCCTTAAAAGTACTGTCATGCTAGCAGCCCTCAATCATTCTGGCTCTTAAGTGCACGCACATGGAAAAATACTTCATTCAGGGAGCAAAATGCATATTTTATAACCTGATTATTAGACCTGCAAATGCTAAGACTATTTTTTTACATCAGTTTTTAGTGCTTTTTTTTTTTTTTTAGTTGGCAGAGTAACACCAAAAATGCCATGGAGTCGACTATGTTTACGACTGAAATTAGTGAGTGCAATCTTTTTAACTTCAGTGCTAATTCCGGTAGTAGATTTGTCTCATGGTAATCCATCTCAGATATGTTAGAGGTCTCTCTTTTATGCAGTTATTTCAAGGTTAAAGTTTCCTTGTTTTACATTCTGATCTGCTTTCTGTAGAAGTATCCAACTAAGGATTGGCTTTATGAAGAAAACACATTTGTTATTATTTTATGCATGTTATGCATTCTTAAAAAGTAGGATGGTGATTCAGAAAAACAAGGCTGGAGTCCCTATTTCAGTGGCGAGAATTAGGCACTCCAAACATCAATTCAGAGAGCCAAGACACTAAGTAGGGGAGCTACTTAAGTGTGAGCTAGTAGAATCCAGTGAAGTTCCAGAGCCCTAAGTCTTCTTCTTACGGTAGGTGTCTAACTGAGAAAGTTCACTGTTTTAAGAAGCAGTTGGAGGGAAAGGAGGAAGTGGTATACCCCTTTTGTTTGATAGTATAGTGGCCCAGGGAGTGAGACACCTGGATGATAAGCCTTCACTGCACTACAGAGGTTCACACCCATGTGTCCCAAAAAAGTATCTAAGCATCAGGCAATGCTGAGGGTGCATTTCAGCTTTTCTGTTAAGACTGAGCCGTCAAGCGATTATGGCACTCAGCTTGAATGGGAAAGTGCCTGTTCTCAGGATATTTTCTTCTTTGTATCCAGTGGGTTTTTTTAATGTAAAATGCATCAACAGTCCAGGGAGAAAGGACTGGAAACCTAGGACTACACACTCCTCACTGCTGCTCTTAACACTAGGCTACAAGTAAGGTACATTCTTATTTTCTGTTCTTCTAAACCCAGGACTCTTAGCTGCCCGCTTGACCAGCTTCAACAGAAGGGATAGACCTTTGTTTATAACTGCATTATTACTCCAGTTTTATGGTGGTGTAATGTCCTTGACACATTTGCATAAAACTGGATGAATTCAGTGGTCAGTCAGGCTCTGTGTGAGTCTACTAATGGAGTCCAACATGTTTAGCTGGTGCTCTTAGAGTGAGGTATTTCTACCATGTGAAGTGTCTTGAAATAATCTCTGTTGGCAACATCCATGATGATAATTTCAGATGTTACAATATGAATTTATTATCCAGCTAATGGCACAGTGAATATACCTTAAAGACATCAGTACTTAATTTGTTTTTTGTTGGCTGGTGCTTTGGCCCTAACTCTGGTCTTACTCACGTCCACTACCTCACCATGAACTGCTGTACACAGGTCTGATTCTGCCTTCCTGCATAGCCACATAACATGCTGCTTCCACCTACTGGTACCAGCTTGGTTTTTAAGATAACAGAGATCTAATATGTATCATGTAAAACCAAAAGAGCTAGGGCTTGTGGGAGCTGAGCACCCACTAATTTTTTATTTTTTTTTTGGTGGGTTCTTGAACCCTGGAGCACCCACAGAGTCAATGCCTATGCTTAAAGATTTCTACTACTTTGACAGTTATTTAATAGTTTTGAATGCCTCCCCACACAACCCTTCTCTGCTGGAGCAGACAGCACAGCCTGGCCCAGAGTTTTTAACTTGAACCAGAAAGGGGTCTGGGATAGAAGTTTCATAAATCAGTTTGACCCAAATCAATTAAGTCTGATACTACATTCAACCAGGTTTATCTAAAACCAGTTTCACCCATCTTGAAACTGGTTTATGTGCACTGAGCTTCTGTTCTGTTACAGGCTTAAACCAGTTTCTGATGACTTAAACTGGTTTATGTGTAACTGTCTAGCCCTAATGTTTGTAGTTCATTCATAGAGTCAGATTTGCAGACTGTAATGGGCAGTCCCTTGCACCCCCAGTGTATCATCACAGTCAGTGTCATACTACACACTCAGAAGGACAACTTCTATGGTACAGAGCCTTTACTGGAGCCAGTGAAAATCTATGAAAATTAACTCTAGCAAGTTGATGAAAACCAACTTGGCACGGTTCCCTTCCCATTCTCTTATGTTCATGTTACCACATGTATGTCTCATTAGTCCTTCCTGTCAAAGTTCACAACTTTTCCGCATACCCTTATAGCCACACACTCGCATTTTCCTACTTCCTCTGGAATATCTGTTTTATCTCCAGATAGACCATAGTATTAACAATTTCTTTGCCTTTCACATTCTTTTTCTGTCTGCTGCCCCTGGAGCCTTAGTTCTCTTTTTCTCACACAGCCTCTGCAGACCCTGCTTTTTCACACATTCTCTGCCCTAAATCATCTCCTCAAGAGGTTATTGAGCTTCACTCAGGTTATTGCCACTTCATGTCCTCTCTCCTCCCTTTCCATTCCTCCTCTCACTCTGTTTCACTCTCCATTCATGGATGATCTTCTTACTGGAAACCATGACTTTGACTTTCCACTCTGCCAGTGATGCCAGCCTTCATTGCTCATTTGTCCACTTTTTGCTCAACCACCTTCATGCTTCATCCTATGCTGCTTCTTAAGCGTGACAGAAGTTCCTCATAAAAATCTGTGAAGCCACTATGTCATCCTCCCTCAGATCCCTGCCTAGAACTCACCTCCACGTGATGCCTACAAATGCTCAGCACTCACCAGTAAGTAGGTCTGTTGAGTTTTCTGGTTTTTATTCTAATCATGATCATTTCATGAAATACTTCATTTGCTGCCCATTTCCACTATAGTGCTAAACCTAATCGCTAATTCATGCATCTAGGCCTTGCCATGATATCATTAATTAGTAATTCCACCTTTGTTTGAATTTGTGGTAACTGTTAAGAGGCTAAAAGCAGTTGTTACTAGCTATCTGTATGTCTGCTTCAGAAATGAAAGAGGTTACTGATTTCCAATACATGTGCAGGGCTGCAGACTACTGGTTTCCCTTGCTTTATGCAGGTTCTGTATGTGTGAATTGGCTCTTATGCAATGACCCTTTTTATACCAAAAATGTGTTATATGCGAGGTAAATTCACTCTTATGCAATCTTACGTGTTGGAAGCCTGCAGTCAGCTGCTTTGTGCGGTGCATTGTGGGAGTGATGTGCACCAAAATATAGTCTCCTGCGTAGATCTTTGCTCTTCACTCGTTGTCTGCAACATGTTTCTGTAGTTGCTGTCTCCATGATGGTAACTTTCACCACCATCCTGTGCTTGTGTGTACTGTCTGCTGTTAGTGATTACCAAAAATGTCTTGTAAAAGTGGTAGAAATGGGTCTGGGGGGTCAGTACAGTTGAGGTCTTGGAACATACCTATTTGTTACATTGTAAAGTGGGTTCCCTTTATGTGAATTTGAGTTATGCACAGTTTTCCAGGAACACATGTACAGCATAAAGCAAGGGAAACCTGTAGTTTACTGGTTTACCACTGACAAGCAGATATACATTTACTTAGAAGTTCTTATGTCTACCAGAAAAACAGTCTCTGCTCCAGAAACAAAAATATTAATACTGTCTTTCCATAGCAGAGGCAGGATGTAACAGTAAGTTCCAAGAAGGTCAGAGAGGGTAAGCTTAGTGCACAGGCTAAGGAAGAGGGAAAGCTGTTGGAAAGCACAGCTTATCTAAGCCAACAAGGAGAACATCGGAATTGGAGTTTTGTTTATCAGCCACTTCTACTGCTTTGTTTGTGTGTAATTATTTTTTGTTTATATTACACATTTTGTCCGCTTTTGCCAAGGAGCCATATGGTCATCTATTCTCTTTCTGAAACAAGTGGAATAAGTTAAAATTTAAGTGAATGGTAGATGTTAGTTTATTTTTCAATTAGATTAAAGTGAGTCCAGCACTTAAGGATTGTTTGCTCTGGGTTTGTGCAGCACAGTAGCACAGTAGGGTATTGGTACATGGTAAGGGTATCCAGTTGCTATGATACCATCAACAACAACACTGCATCAGTTGTTTTCTGTCAAGTGAACTTTTTTAATAACTTAAGTAAATGATTTCTACCTAAAATGAACAGGACTTATAGCTACTTACTGATCAAGGAGTACCCCATTTTTTTAAAAATTGCCATTACAAAATGAGAGAGTTCTGTGTGAGATGGAATGAAAGTATTTGTCCCACCATGATAATACAAACTGTTCTCATTCTAGAGCATGGGGCCTATATATTGTACTTTTATTCCCAGAAGATGGGAGTGCCTTAACACACAACTAATAAATTTGTAAAATATAAATTATGTATACATTTATGCAACCTTTTTATTACAGTTAGATTTTTAAAATAACCTTACTTAGGTTTAATAACCCAAATGAACAGCATTTGAAGAAATGATTGTTGCAACTTTGATTTATTTTTTTAAAAATCATATAGAAACAAAGGCAACCATCTTAGAAAAATGAGCTACATGGTGTCAAAATGCTAATTATTTCATAGTTGATGTAATAATCTTTAGGCCTACATGTTTGTTTAAAAGTCATTTAATTGTGCTTGCCTTTCCTTGAATTAGTTAAAAGGATGGGTTTTTTGCCACATTTATCAATCCTTTTATCCTTTCACTTCCATAAATGCATATTGTGACTCACTACAAGAGGTAACTGAGTGAGCTGTACAGTGATAAATTTTTCTTGTTAGAAGAAATTACATCCACTAACTTGAGCTACTTCAGCATGAAATTGAAAAAGAATCATTTTGTCTTAATTTACATTCTTGATTCAATGAAAAAAATGTGGATTAGTTCAACAAAACTATGCAGGCATTGCTTCAAAAAAAATAAAGGTAAACTAAACTGGCATCATTAGAAGTTCATCAATTCATAAATCCTTTGTATTATTGATGCCTGGTTATAAAGGTTAGTTATTGTGGTCCACTTCAAAATATATACATTTTGGGCTTTCAGTTCCATTTACTGTTTCAGTTACATCTTTATCAACAGTGGTATGCATTTTTCATTTCTCACCTAAGCCGTGCACATCGTTCCTTAATCAAAATCACTGGGATAGTGCTGCGGTTCACTAGCCTTAGGAGCTGCTATTTGCCTTGAATAAATTACGTGAAAACATGTTGATTGATAGATGTTGCATGTCAGAAAAGAAGATAACTGTATCTTCTTCAGCTTACTAAAAGGTCATGCACACAGCATAATAGGAACAGCCACAGACAACTTTGAGATACAGTGTATCATGAAAAGGTGTGCAATCTCATAACCAGTGAAACATGGACTGCAAGCCCATTGTCTTTTCAAATACAAATGATTTATCCACTTACACTTAAGTTGTTAAGAGGAAAAACAATGTATCTTGCTATATATGTGAAGCATATTTTCAAATACTTAAAATATTCTGTTCATTAACCATAGAAATCATTCCCATCTTTCGTTCTCTGTATGGTGGAATGTATGAGGGAAAAGGGAAAATAATAGTGTAAAATGCAGCTTAATATTTTAAAGAAGAGTGCTTGCAAAGATATAGACTATGATTAAAGAAATGTTCAATTTTTGCTTTTCTTAATAGAGAAGTCTTTAGATGTATATACACATATCAGTGAGTATGTGACTTAATGAAGTTGGGAATGTTTTAGATAATAGGTAGTATTTGAAAGCAAGATTAATTTTCTTGTTTAAACTAGCATTAAGTTTGCCCCCCCCCCTTTGAAATGTTCTGTTTTTCTTTAAGATTTTCCTTTCATTGTATGCTATTTGGGGCAGGGAATCTTCGTTCTTCTTTTTGTGCAGTATCAAACACCATAGAGTTTCAGTTTGATACTGAGGCACTTAAACACTATGAAATATAAATAATAATCATTTGGTTGTTGGGAACAGAAAAACTGACAGCATAAGATAGCTGAAAAGCTAACAGTGCAAGTATAATTTTTAAATGGCCATGTGAAAGAGTCAGTCTAATCAGTGTGATGTGAATACGAGGAGAGAATATGTAGCATATTTCAAAATAAGTCCAGGTACTACGTAGGATTCTCCAAACCTTTCTGGTTGGTTTGTGGTTTTTGTCATGTGAATTTGTGACCTCTTTGTTGTTAGATACGTGTAATTTTCAGCTGCATCTTTTCAGGCTAATATTTAAATAATATATAAGGTGCTCCTTCTATACCTTGTTAATATACCTAATGGTTCTTTATAAGGAACACACAATTATTTTTCATACATACTTAGTAACCCAGTTTATTTCACACAGCTAGTTCAAAAATAGAAAAACCTGACATTGTTTAAAAACTGTGGCTTTTAAAATAGGAAGGAGTGTTTTAGATAGGACAAAGCTGGCCAGGTTCTTATCTAACCAAAATTACTTTGTTCTTCAGCAGAGCTGCCAAACTGTCAAACTGTCCAGCTTTAGCATATAACAAAGATTCTGTTGTATTGTAAGGATATTCATAACAATTTTTATGGAAGGCTGTGAGTATATAAGTTCACAGTTGTAGCGATAACATGGCACTCTGCACTGTTTGGCTTGTTTATATTGGCACAGATCCCCAAAGTGGAGACTGACAGAGTCATGCAGAAATCTGGTATTTGAGCTGAAATTTACACACTTTAAGTGATGAACTAAACAGGCTGGTGTTTTCTTTTTCTTACTCAAAAAGTGCAAGGTTACACAATACAGACGGTTTTCATCTTTTCCCATAAATGCACAGATTCCTGGGATATAAATGACTGAATTCATCACCAATTCATCAGGGACGCTGAGCTATGCAGTTCTGTTTACAGTGGCAGAAAGTTAATATAAATTTTCATCAGAAGGGGAAGTTTACACATATGATTCTATTTGTCCTTCATTATTAGCACCTGAGTCTAGGCTGGAACGCATAATTGTCTACAGGCACAGGCCAAATAGATGCAAGGGAAAGGCAAATAAGCACACCAAAAATAATTTTATGGTTGTCTGTTACAATTCTCTCACTGGGATTCTTAATCTAGAAAATCAATAAACAACAGGAGTGAAACTCTTTTCCTCTGTTCAGGCATGGCACTGGCAGAAGTAATGCACAGAAGGCCATTGTACCCTTTTTATTTTTAGTATTTCACTGTGTTTGTTGTAGAGAGCTTTACTGACATCATTTCTGTATGAATCAAAAGGATACCATTTGTCCTTTTAATTTGATTTATTTTACAGTCCAAAATACAATATTTGGCACTTGACATGTTTAAAATATTAATGACCTTTGTTGTTATACACATTTTCTGTTTCAAAATATAATTTTTATTAATCAAATAACATTTGACATTAAGTTGTTTTTGAGTATGTAGACTCCCTGTATTTACAGTTGTGGAATAAAATGAATAGACTATTGCACTCATATTTAATGTTAAAATGATAATCATAACATGTAGGGAAGTCATTCAGATTTACAAGTGAAAGTTTTTCTTTCCAATGCCCAGTTGTGTCTAAGTGGTGGAACACATTCTTTCCTTGAGATAACAACAGAGGGTTTTTTTTAAACGTGTATAATAACCACTGTTTAATTATTGAAAAGCTTTAAAGATACAGTCCAAATTCAGATGTAATGTGTAAGATGGAGCAAATGAGATTATATATTCACTTAAAAATCTCCAAACTGCTTTGCCTTGCCTTCTAGGGTATGTAGCCATTTATACCTGTGGACAGTAAGTGCAAAACTTAACCATTTTGATTTTAGCAAGAGGTAATCCATTGCTGTGCTCCCTGAATCTGGGGGCATGCAACCACTGTGTTAGCCAGCTCACTGGTAATGTCATGGAGACAGCTAACTGAGTTTTCCAGATGCTCAGAAGTCTTGTTTTTGGCATATGAAATTATCAATAATCAGTGGTTTGAGAAGTGGATTGCAACAGAAAAAAGTACGCACCTCTCAAACAGGTGTGGTGGACAGGGAGGATAATGAAGGTGAGAGAGGGATGGAAAAAAAGAAAAATATAGTATTAGAGCAATACTGTTCTTGGTTCCATGATTAAAGATAAGCTGAGCTCTTACACTTTGAGCAGGGATTCAGTTGCACTGTATTCTTCCCAAAATATCTCTTTGAATAAAGAATACTCTTTCTGGGAGTTTAATGTATATGTTGGTTAATAAATCTGTTCGTTTAATTTAAAATGAATCCTTTATGGAAGAGAGCACCCAGTGTTAGACTCTTTTTTTCTCCCTGAATTATTTTACAACAAAATAACCCAATCCAGTGCTTCACCAACCTCCTCAAACTTTCCTAATCAGTACAGCTCACTGAAACCTTGATCATAGAATACATTTTAAGACCTTTGCTTCCCCTCAGATTAATGGGTATTTTCATTGCACACAAACTACTACTAGCTAGAAGTTTGCATTTTTCCCAAAGGAAGCTAACAGCTGTTTGCTGCAGAGAATTCCACATGCAGTTGTCCATTTAAAATGGCAGACGTCTTCACTGAAAACTGGGGGGGAAATTGCTGTCTCATCAAGTGATGATTTTACAAGAGTGCATCCCCTCCCACTGTCCTCATCAAAACTCAGGCTACAGATGCTTTAGAAATCTGGTTCCATTCCATATAGGAAACACTGGAGAGCAGAAAGCAGGGGCTGTTTCAGAAGGTAACCTTAGCTGATCTTTCTCTAACACGCACTCACTCACACACGCACAATGATGCCCTCTGCCTTTAGTTGCTCTCAAAAAGGAACTAGGAGCTGGCCTACGTACATGAAAAATATACTTGTCAAACAATTGTGTTTATATTGTTGAATCGCAAAATGTATCTAAGAAACTTATACATGCAAAACTTCATTGGACTCTCTCAGAGCTGAATCCAGGATTTTAAATAGGGGGTTGTGGGAGCAGTAATGTATACTACAAGGGTGGCTGCACTCCCCCTCTCAGCACCCTCTCCCTTCTCCTGTGTGCTTGATGCAGCTCTCTTCCCCTCCCAACGCCTTGCCTCATCCTCTCTATTTCTGCCTCTGGGCACAGAAGGAAAGACCCGCCTGCCACTGCCATCCCAGCCACTCCTGCCCTACTCTTTTTGGGGCTGTGGGAAGCTGCTGAACAGGGATCCAGGGCCAGCTGGGGACAGTGGTGATGGTGGGCAGGTTCCTGTTCCCTGCACTTACTCCTGAGCTGACAGGGACTCCACAGGGAGGGGGAACCCACCTACTGCTGCTGCAGCCCCAGACAACCTGTTTCCTGGTGCAGCCTGGCTGCAGCAGGGCAGAAGTGACCCATAAGCTCTCCCCTGCTCCTGGGTCAGTGAGACAGGTAGGACAGAAGGAGAAGTGAGATGCCACTCTGCACAGGGTAAGGGACGGGGGTGCTGGTGCAAGAGATGAAAGAGATTCTTACCTGACTTGAGACTTAAAAAAAAAGTACCTAGCTGTTGCTCCCACTGCATGGTCCAAAGGAGGGTACGACCACACCCAATGCATCCACCTGGATTCGTCCCTGTACTCCCATACTCATGGTCCACTGACCTCATTTTGTTCAATTATCTGTTGCAGAATTGATCTGTGTGTCCAGTGCCTTGTATAAACTTATGCCATTCCTCACTATCATAAAATCATAGAAAATTAGGGTTGGGAGGGACCTCAGGAAGTCATCTAGTGCAACCCCCTGCTCAAAGCAGGACCCTCCCCAACGAGATCATCCCAGCTAAGGCTTTGTCAAGCCACACTTTAAAAACTTCCAAGGATGGAGATTCTACCACCTGTCTCGATAATTTGTTCCAGTGCTTCACCACCCCCCTAGTGAGAGAGTTTTTCCTAATATCCAACCTAAATTTCCCTTGCTGCAACTTGAGACCATAGTTTCTTGTTATCTCTCACCACTGAGAACAGTCTAGTTCTGTTCTGTTTGGAACCACCCTTCAGGTAGTTGAAGGCTGCTATCAAATCCCTTCTCAGTCTAGTCTTCTCCTCTCCAAACCAAATAAACCCAGTTCCCTCAGCTTCTCCTTATGAGTCATGTGCCCCAGCCCCTGAACCATTTTTGTTGATCTCTGCTGGACTCTCTCCAACCTCTCCACATCCTTTCTATAGTGGGAGGCCCAAAACTGGACACAGTACACCAGATGTGGCCTCACTAGTGCTAAATAGAGGAGAACTATTATATCCCTCAATCTGCTGGCAGCGCTTATACTAATGCAGCCCAGTATGCTCTTAGCCTTCTTAGCAACAAGGACACACTGCTGACTTCTGTCTAGCTTATTTCTGCTGTAACCCCCAGGTCCTTTTCTGCAGAGCTGCTGCTTAACTAGTCAGGCTGTAGCAATGCATAGGATTCTTCCATCCTAAATGCAGGACTTTGCCCTTGTCCTTGTTAAACCTCATGAGATTTCTTTTGGCCCAATCTTCCAATTTGTCTGGGTTGCTCTGAATCCTAAACCTACCCTCCGCTGTATCTACTATATCACCCAGCTTCGTGTCATCTGTGAGCTTCCTGAGAGTGCAATCCATCCCATCTTCCAGACTGTTAGTGAAGTTATTGAATAAAACCAGCCCCAGGACTGACCCCTGGGGCAGCACTAGCCTTGATTTGATTAATAATAAAAAATACTGTATCAAAATAGGAGACTCTGTTAGCTGTCTTTGTTTAATGTGGTGAACAGTTATCCTTTGTTAGCTTTAGTGACCGTTTTCATGGCATTCCCCCAGCCTTCCACTCCTTTGCAATCTTTACCCCACCCATCCTGCATTCAAGATCTACATAACAAAACTCACAGTTAGGTAGCTGGAGGCCTTCTGTGGTTATCTAAATGGCTCACAGCATACATTGTGTCCCACTGGATGTGCCAGTTCTCTTAACTCTGACAGCAGTGTTTGGATTGGTGTCATCAAGGCCTGTGTTGCTAGTTCTAGAATTCTCCACCTTCCCAATGAGATGAAATGTCTCATGGCAGGAACTGCTCTTTTTATTGGTCCCTTCTCCCTTCCACTTTTGGGAATGTCTTCTAATTGCTTCACTCACTTTCTCAGCCTGATTTTTACTAAGATTAAGCAAGTATTTCCATTTGACCTTCTGGTTCTTTTTCCTGACAACTCTGTTCCTTTCTAGTAGTGGTATCTTCTGGAATTTCCTTGAACCTTTAGGTAATGCTTAGTCTCTCCATCCTTGCTTGGAACGTAGGAGGTACATCGGGTATTTATTGGGAACGTGGGCGTTGTCCAAATTATTTCTCCCTTCTTCTCTGCCATCAAAGACTTTGTCAGCTGCCAGTTACACCCACCAGCTCACTGCAGGTACACAGCCAGGATTAAAAGCCCATAAAATGTTTTTTGCAGCCAAAAGTCAGTTTAAAAAAATTATAACTGCTTTACAAAGTCAAGCAGTTATAAGATGCCTAATACATGCAGGATTACCATCACTTCTATTTTGGAGAATGGTGACCGGTGGAGGCATGGGCAGACTTTTCTGTGAGTATGGATTTATTTATCAACCATTTATCAACAAAATTATCCAAGGTTGGGATATCTAAAAAAGGGATGAAGAGGTAGGTTCTAAGGAGGCATTCAGCATGCAATTATGAATGACCAGTCCTGGGGTGGGGCTGGGGCTTGATGGGGCAGCAATCTGGAGGGCTGGGGGAGCGGGGCTGGAGGTTTCCCCCCATGGTGTCCTCCCTCTTCCTCCACCTCTCCCCCACTTGCCAGCAGGACCCCAGGTCCTCGTCCATGAAGGCAGGCAGCATGCTTCAGCACAACGGGAAAGGCCAGCTCTAGAGATGCTCTCGCTGGCTACCACAGCATCTCTGTGGAGGACCAACCCTCTGGTTCCCTTAGGGCACGGTCTGGGACTGTGCCCTGCCCCACTTTTTTCTTCTACATTTTGTTTTTTTATCCCAGGGGTCTAATTTTGTCCCTCTGCTGCAAATTTGAACACTTTTTGTTCTTGTATGTGACTCTTGCAGACCCATGTGGATGTGCCCATTGACTTCAGCCTTTAAAAAAGTTGGTGGGTCAAATTTAGCAATGGCATACATGGATGTGAATGCTCTTAAATTTGTTATTTATTCTGCACCATCTGTGGGTTGCTGACCCTTCTCCCCATTTATGCCCAGGTTTCCATGACTGGTGTTTTCCCAACTTGTGCCACTTGTAAAAATGAGAAGTTTTGCTTGAAAACAGTTGAAGGGAAACAAAACCCTACTGATCAAAGCTTTGTTTATATGATGCACCATGTTGCCTTACTCTGTACATATTCCACTTTGTTTTAATTTCTGTTGTGACAGAAGAAACTGTTGGTTTTAGAAGCCCGATCACAACCATTTTACCTACATTGAATTGAGAACAAAAGCTTCTTGGTAATCCCTTTGGGCAAGGCTTAACTTATCCAGTTCACTGAAGGAGATAGATTTAGAAGCAAATGCTCTTATGAGGAGGGGGGTTCCTTCTTTCTCCCTCTTCCTGCCCCTTTTTCCCCCAATGATTCATCTTTTCTCTACTTACAGTCTATTCTTATAACAGATACTTCTAGTTGATGAGAACCAGAACAGCAAAATCATTATTCTTATCTACTCAGACCCCTAAACAATGCATACTTCTATCCAGAATCACCTCTTTAAGAAGCTTTTCTAAGAAAACTCATCTAAGTATGGTTTTGTCTTCAAGATAATCCAGATTCATTCCTTTCTACAACGTCATACAACAGATCTCATTTCACGTGGAAGGTTTGAATAATGTCATTGAAGAAGTTGTGTGTGAGATTTCCAGTGTTCTGTAGATCTGAGGTAAGCTTTACTCCAAATCAAGCAGATTACATTAAACTTTCCTGCTTTCTTATGTGCTTCAGTTCCCACCAGCATGGCATAATACCCAGCATGGCATCTCATGTTCTTATGAGTTTAGCTTTTAGCGTTTTATACGCTTTGTATACCTCTTTGCCAAGCCAAATGGCTAGTAGTAGCTAGTCTTTCTCATTTTCGCTATATACAAAGAAAGATGTTGTAAAAAGAGAGAGCTTGATGGTAATGGAGGTTCTTCAAATGGTGTGCCACCGGTCTTTGGAAGAACTCTCCTATTCCTTCTTAAAACTGGTTATTACAGAAATTAATTCTTCATTCATTTAAACAAACATGCGCCTAAACAAAGTTAACTATCCACTATTCATTTCCTAAACCCTCATATTTTAGATCACCTGGTCTTAAATTTGTGTCTTAAACAATGTATACTATTTAGTCAGTGTACTGGTTTTGAGAGGCGTGTGGGAATGCATGCTTTCTGTGCTTTGTATGGGCAAACATATTTTGTACATGTTCTATAAGAGAAAACAAATAGAGGGTTCATTATAGGTTGTCCACTTGGCATCCTTTATTTTTACAAGATTCTTGAGTTGGTGCAAGAAATACTGGGTGAAATTTCACTAGGTAAAATTTTATGTTATGTGTCATCCAGGAGTTGAATTTGTAATCATAATTTAATTTTTATAGCATTAAAAACTGTCCTTTCAGCTCAATTATTTTTAAATGCAAAATATTTTAGAGTAATAGCGGGGCTTCAGTTATCAGTACAAATTCACTGGAGAGTCTTTTTAAAATTACAAAAGTACTGTGAGCATTTAGAATAGTCAATAACAATATGATCATCACAATATAAATTAAGCAATCTGACATAATAATGGGTGTGATTTTCATGAGAAAAGAAATATGGTCAGAGTACAAAACCAAAAGCCAGGAATCTAAAAAAGACTTTAACTTTAACTCTGTGCAGCACATAACCTCACATCTCTAGTTTCTTCCATTTGTAATAGAATTAATACTGAAGATACTGTTTAGGTCATTCAGGTCCTTTTTCTTGCAGTACAGGATTGTTCTGTGTATTTTCTGATAGGCAAAGTTGATGACAGGTTGGTTGTATTATTTAATTTTTATAAAGTATTTTGAAGATGGAAAGCTTGTATATATTTACTAATTTTTATTTACTATTCTACCTACTTCATTATAACATTTAACTGTGCATTGTGCCTTGTAGCACGTAATATGCTATCCAAATTCTTAGCCAGGCAATGCTGTGTAATTCATTACTCTGATAATAAACAGTGCCTCTTGACCTTTTCATGAAAAGTTGCAATATTTTCTTATTCCAGAAAGTAATATTGCACTGGGCTGTTATCATTGTGATAAGACAAATGTTACCTTTTCTAATGTAAACTAGAGTGCAACCACATTTATACAGGAGTCTTTGGGGGGATACCCAAAACCTCCAGATAAAGAAGGGAGAGAGAGGCTTTGGCAAGTCGTCACTTTGGATTCCCAATTCCAGACAGATGGAATAAATGGAATAAAATACAAACAGTCTTGTGGGGTGAAGCCAAAATTTGTGGGGGGGAGATGGGGGAGAAGATTTTGAATGCCTCGATTTCGGGTTACCTAACTTAAGACCCTCTAAATTAAAAAATGCTTTTTGTCTCAAGTCAGGCTTGCTTAAAGTAAAGACTGAAATAACTAACTATCTTTTGAAAAGCTTGATTTCAGATTTCTAACTTTCAGTTAACAGAACATGTGTTTCCTAGAGTAATTTTTTTCCCCTTTCCTCTCATTTTCCTACCTTTTAGGTACTATTAACATAGTATGTTGGATGACCTGAATATGCACATCAGCTTCAAGAGTATCATAATAAACTAATTATTCTCCTCCTAGAGAAATCTGGGGGTTGCATCTGTGTCTTACTCGTTTCCCCCCACCTTTTCTTTGATCTGGGTTCTTCCAGGAAGCTTACGTATACCCTTGTATGTACAGGGTAACAACAACTTGCAGCTGGGTCTCAGTGTTCTTTCTCTTCTCAGGGGTGCACCCATTTCTCAGAGAGAATGATTCCCCCTTCCCCTCCATTTATGCTTAATATTTGCTGAAGATACCAGATGGGTTGCTCTAGAGATGAAAATCTCTAGATGAAAGTCTCTCTTAGACTTTACTAATTCCCCACACTGAGTCTTGGGTTGGGGAACGCAAATCTACTCGCTCCTGTGGATTCACACATAGGGATCCTGGTCAGATCAGCTAGAGCCAGCTTTTTGTTAGTTCCTCCTTCATTCCTGGACTGCTTTTTTCATTCACTTACCTTTTTTCATCCTCAGTTATCTGGGAAGCTCCTTTGAAGCCTGTTGCCATGGGAAGCTTCTGTCAATGGCCTTTTAGACTCTCTGAATCCCACCTTCCATCCTCCCTAATGCTTCTTGCTTCTCCCAGGAGGATCTTGTATCTCCTCCTTTCCAGCCAGCCTTTACCGCTGAGCTATTTCCTTTGTAAGCCCAACACCTAGCAGATGTGTCAGACTGGGCTAATTGAGTAAGGCTGGCCAGGTCCCAGGCCTCCTGAACTTTAAATTGCTTATCTGAGTAGGATGGGATCTAAATAGTAATGCTAATACTAATAGTAAATTGTAGGCTCCCCTGTTTCAGAAAGCAACATTATTATTATTTATTATTTCTCACTAAATAACAGGCTACCAATAGGTATGGTGCTGTACTGTAGATAAAGTATCAGATAAAATTCTCAGGGTCTTGCCTAGTGATAGACTCAGAGTCAGTGCAATAGCAAATAATGTCGAAAATGGACATGCAGCATTATGGAACAGATGAGTAATTTATTAGAGCAGAAAGAATTTTAAAAAGAGACCTTTCCAAATATAAGTAGCTAGTTCCTGTTTTTCCTTTCTGCATAAGTCCTTTCCCTAGTGTCCTACTTTGCTTGACTCTGAAACCTTTTTGGAATGCAATCTAAGGGGTCAAAAGTGGCATGTGAAAAACACCCTTTAACATTAATAGGAATTTGATGCACAGTAAAAAATCTCTTTTCACTTTGCCTGATATTTTTGTGCAAGTCAAATTTAAGTTTTTTAGTATTACTTCATTGCAATGAGAGGACTCTTGATTTGCACAGAATCATTTTACTGATACTTACAGAACAAATACCTATATCAAGATGCTTATAGTGTGTACATTTGAAACATGTTTAATGGTTCACTCCTACCACAATGCATGTATAAGAAATACTTTTCAGACCTGTAAAATGTTTCAAATAGGCCGGAACATTTTAAATGTGACCACTAGATCATATAAATTAAATGTTAATTAACCAGTTAGAATAGAATAGAGGAAAGGAGGACAAATGTCACAGAAATGGGAAAAGTGTTTGTTGTTACATACACATACTGTTAATAACGTTTTGGGGGGAGGGGGTAGTTTATATTTAGTTTGATTTTTATTTAGAGTTTCACAGGATATTAAAACCTAGGGACAGAGTTTGGAAACAGGGTACAGGTGAAAGTCTGTGTTGGAAGCTAACTGAAGAGGGTGAGTTGTGGATTTTAAAGAGTTGAGTAAAGCTGCGTGGAAAACAATACAGTGGAAGATGCTGCTGTCATAGAGGTCAGCTGAGCAAGAAGGAGACAAGAAGCAAAAAAGGGAAGCTGATTTATTGTAAAAGACTAGTAAAGACGTAATTCATTTAGGGGTCAAGCTGCACAGAGCTTTGAGGATGAGGAGTTTGAATCTGACTTGGAAAGATAAAAAGGCAGCCCAAGGATTCAAGCAGAATGTATAAGTTATACTCACTCGCTATATTTTAAATGAAGTAATCATTCATTAATAATATTTGGAGGCAAAGGACTTTTCGTATTGTTTGGAAGGTATATGATGCATCTTTCTTGAATACAGATCTCATCACAAATTAATTAAGTCCCACATCTTGGCATTTGTATATACAGATATTTATAGCGAGTACACTTACGGTTCTTCCATTCTAAGAGATGCCATCATGAGAAATTATTTTATCCTCTAAGACACTGAGTCACTGACAAGTTAAACAACTTGTTCAGGTTTTTACAGGAAGTCTGTAGCAGAACGGGAGAAAATACAGATTTAACTCAGTCGGTCGATAGTTAAGTAATGTAGACCTTGTTTTTTTTTCCTACAGTTGCCAGTATCAACAAAGATATGAATGGAAAGAATGAGATTTCTAGGAGACAGATGCTGTTATCACTGAAAGGACTAATAGTGGTGGTAGCAGAGAAGCTAACAGATCAATAAGCATGCAGATATATTTGTAATATATTTTTTAATTTCACATTTGGGTAGATGAGTTTTGGAAATGGCACTGCAGCTGACTATGGCAAATGTTCTCTGCTAAAAAAAAAAAGGTGTGGCGGGGTGGGGTTGGGGGCGGGGTGTTCATTTCTAGAGCAATCTGGCATCTTTAAAAAAAAATTATGCACAGAGGAAGAGGGGGAGGAGAATCATTGTTAGTCCAGAAACATTTATATCTGACTTGAGTATCCTACAAAAATTTTACCACCAAAATTATGTGCACCATTAAGATTAACTGTCTCCCTGTACACAGATTTGTTGAGCTGTATTGTTGAATGAGGTTTGTTTGTGTAATCATTAGCTCTGTTTTATTTGCATTTATTCTTGAGTCCAGTATTTTCCAGTCACTAAGCTATTGCTCTTGAGTGTTTTAAATCATCTTGAAAAGCACTGTAAGGTTAGACATTATCTGAGACAAGCTAGGACATGAGTAGACATGATAGATTGACAGATGAATACATATAGTGATCAACAAGGGTAGAATTTAATTACAGTTAATTTGTACTGGTTGAACACCTCTATATATAAAAATGATTTTATACTCAATTATATCTGTAATGTTTTAAACAATTAGCATACTGTAAAACTTAGCAGTAGAGCTATCCAATCTAACATACACTGCACCTGTTTTTTCCTTTCTTGCTTAACCAAAAAATGATTTTCCCTCTCTTATGCAGGATATACATGGTAATTTGAGCTATTCAATAAATGCAAGGTCAAATACCAAATGAATATTGTGGATCATTTTATTTTTTGGTCCCATGAATTGTCTGATTTTGAGACTGAACCAAACTATATCCTGTAAGATGTTAAACTCAACGTCCCAAAACTTCAGTGATAATTGTGCACTCCCAGGCACCTAGTAGAAGGTGCTGTATGCCCTCATTGGTATAAATGGAGTGCTACAGTACAGGTAGAAATAATTTACAGTTCTGTGGATGTACATTACTGAATGCTCTCGTGTGTGCACAAGTACAAATCTCCTGCTGCTTCTCAGCATTCACTTTAAACTGCATCAAGCTGTCTTCTTGAGGGCTTAAGCGTATTTTTCTTAAAGCATATAGGAAAAAAATAACTAAAATCACATTGCTCCGCAACAGAGTGAATGAGAAATAGCTGCACATTTTTTTAAACAATGCACTGAAGCACAATTATAATTCTTTGTTAAGAAAACTGCAAAAAAAGAGAGGTGACACACACAAGTCTGGATACCCAGAATGCATAATGTAAACATTTGAGGCAGAAGTTTAAGTTAGTGGCTTCAGCAAATTTCAAGTGTTGATCTAACTTCTAGAATACTTCAGAAGTGAGAATCTCTTGAGTCACCATTTCATTTTGCCTCAAATGGAGGTGGAAATTCACAGTATTCATTGCCTCTTGGCCACTCGGAGGGGCAGTGAAAAGAGTGAGTTTAAAGATGCCATTGCACTGCAAAATTCCTCCAGATTTAGGTAGGTCCCTAAATATAACAAATTTATAATTTTTTTCATGGAAAAAGTAGGTAGACTCAATTCTACCTTTTGTAATTAGCCATTCTGAAGAAGGAAAGGATTTCATAGACATTAGGGCTGGAAGGGACCTCGGGAGATCATCAAGTCCAGCCCCCAGGAGACATACTGTGAAGTGCCAGTGTCAGCAGACATTGTTATAAAGGGTGGGATTTCCAAAAAAATATATGTTCTGTGCCACAAAGACCTCTGTCATTGGTTATCTGTCTGTTTCCTAACACAGTGATAGTGAATTTGGTTATGTCTCCCCCTAGACAAAGTGTAGGCTGGGATGATCTAGTTGGGGATGGTCCTGCTTTGAGCAGGGGGTTGGTTGGACTAGATGACTTCATTCTATGAATAGAATCTAATTATTGGGCAGGGCCACTTTAAATTCAGGGTCATCTTAGTTCGAGTAAATATGGTAAAAAGGGTACCAGGTATTTCTTAAAATTAACAGCATCTCTGTTCAAATTTTCCTTGTGTTGCTGTTACAAATTTTGTTGTGGTTTGAGTGAATGCAAATAGGGCAATAGGTTTTCTGTGCATCAGTATTTCGGTGCCTAAATAGGCAAATCACAAAATGTTCAAAGGCTACAGAGAAATAAGTCAGAGCTCAGAGGAGTCATTTATTCAGACCACTGCCTCATGCTGGCTCTCATGCTACTGAGCTGTGCCTTCCTTGTGGCCAAAGGCCAAGCTAGCTAACTACCTTATCACCCAGACACTGATGAGCAACGTTGGGAAGGCTGTAGGTGGAGAAGCTGTCATCTTGCTGTGGTGTTTTTCACACAAACAAGACACTTTGGCTTTGTTTTCTCTGGATCCTAAAAGCCAGTCAAAATACTGATTCTTTTTCATCAAAGCCAGTGGGAACCACTATCATAAATTACATAGAAGAATGCAAACAATACCAGGTGTAAAGAGAGAGAGAAAATAGGGTGAAATACATTTAAATGTGGGCTTTTTAGAAATTTTCTATCACTCAGATCTCTATGATGTCAATTAAAATACTGTCAGCCTATGATATGTCACTTACTTTTGATCTAAACATTTTCTGAATAGAATTTCCTGCTGGTGATCACAGGATAACTACTAGGCCAATGTGACAGTATGATGGTGAGGTGTTTATAAAGCAAATATAATGTGACTGTCAACTTCAGTGCCAAAAACTTGAGTAATGACTAGAGACCTACCTAAATCATGGCAGAAGCAATGGCACAGGGGTGCTTTTAATCTTGCTCTTTTCACTGTGCATGCCCTTCCCCACCCAGCCACTAAGTGACCAAGAAGCAATTAATACTGTGGTTTTTGCCTCTCAGCCACTTAATGGTTGGGGGTGGGAAGGTGTGTGGAGAAAAGACCAAGATTAAATGTGCTGCTGTGCTGAAAACTTCAACCATGATTTAGGTCGGTCCCTAGGTATAAATTATCATGTATAAAATCTAATTAATGAAGAGTTGTCTTTTTAATCCATCCCCCCACTGCTGAAGGTGAGGCAGGCAGGGATGTGGGCTGGTCAAGCATCTTGCCTCCTGCTTGTGCCTGTCCCCTTACCACTTCTGCCCCCTACCTGCCCTTCCTCACAACCTTCCCCCTCTGCTTCTGCTCCCACTTTTCCCTGCCCCCCCAACCTCTTCTCCCCACTTTCTCATCCTTATTTTGTTCTGTGCTGGCAAGCTGGGGCACTGAGCATGATGCCAGCCTCCTGTAGTAGCTGTGCAGGTTGTGCACCACTGCTATGGTGCTGGATGGGGGAATGAGATACCACAAATAACAGAAACATTCTGTAATGCTGGGGACCTGTGGATTCTGATTATTTCAGTGTGGGAGCAAATCTACAAAACATCTTCAGAAGATGGGTCTGGAAACAAATCATAACCTTCACGGACTCTAAATTGATGGACTGAACACAGTGCCTTTATGGCTTATTAGAAACTAAGTGCTAGCTCTGTTGATCTCCTTCCACTTTGCAAGTAATAGGACCCATTTCCTTCTTGAATGATCTTGCTGTTCCACTAAATAGGTTATCCATTCAACTGCACTTCTCTTTTTCTTGGAGCTACTCTTTTGGACTTCCTGCATTCCGTTAAGCAGAACTTTTTCTTGTATGTATGGATTAATACACAGTGTTGCTTTTGTTTTGTCTGCTATTTAGCTTAAACTATGCCTGCTACTTTCCAAGGCCCAAAAAGTGCTTTCTGCCCAAAAACATTTCAAACTTCTCTCCCAAATATATAGTTAGTCCAATAAAAAATGTCACAAAAAACCTTTGCCTCTCGTATTTCTTTCTAACTTCAGATCTTAGAAATGCTCGTAAAATCTAACTTTTGAAGAAATTAGTGAGAGTGAAAGGGGTAGGACGAAAGAGTGGAAGCCTTTCTTTGACTTCTGTCTAAGATTAAGAGTTCTGGTTTGCCTATTGGCACAGATTCATTAAGAACTGTAGAAGCCCATTTCTACAGTGCATGCTCCAAAAGCATTGTACTGTTATCTTGGATCCTGAGGAGCAAATGGTTTCCTTTAGGATAAGGAATGCAGTCCTTATAATCAGGGAAGCTCTGGAATCAGATTTGCTCTCCCCGAAATACCGAGTCATAGAGATGACTATGAGAATTGCAGTATGAAACCACTACCAGGGACAGCATACCAGACTACATACCAACCATTAGTCAATGGTTGGTATGTAGTCTGGAATGCTGTCCCTGGTAGTGGTTGATAGATGCTTTCGCAGAAGTGAAAACCTATGAAAGATTAATTATATAATAATGTGTCCATGGTAGAAGTGTCATCTTAACCCCAAGGTAGAAAATATCTAGCTGTTTTCGTGAAACATAAAGAAGATATTCCTTCAGTTTTTATTACAGATAATATAACAATGTTCAGATAATAGCCACATGTGCGAATAGTAAATTAAGCCTATTATTGTGCTATGGTTATACCTCAGTAATACCACAAGTTCCAACAAGGATTGGATCCATGTTGTGCTAGGCACAGTGCAAACATATAGGAAAATATGATTCTTGTCCTGAAAAGCTTAACATCTAAAAAGGCAAAAATATGAAAGGTTGTTTCCCAGAAGACAGAAATCCCTAAACTTGCCAGATTAAAACAATAGGAAACCATAAAGGAAGACAATCAAAACTAAGGTAAAAATAATCCAAACTGAACTAAGACATTCCTTTTTTTGTTCATTTATAGGACAATGATCCACCTAGACACATTTATAAAACAAACCCAACGTTACTGTACTTGTATTGGCATGAAAAGTTCATAATAGTGATGCTGAAAATATAGATCACATCCTTTTGAATTATAGATCGCTATTCAGAATAGTTTGTATAAAAATATATACTGTAGCCAGTGTGTGTGTGTATTCATGCTCCAATATAATTGTAGCTGTAATAGAGAGACCAAGTGGAGGTCATTAACATTTAAAATAATTTATCCTATTGAAAGACCATCCTTTCCCCTTTAAACTCTTTTTTCCAAGGGATATGCAGGTACAGAACACAAGGTACCATTGTCAAGTCTTTCAACACCAGTTCAGGTATGGTACTTTTAAATATTATCAGCCAGTTTTTCATAAAATACTGAAGCAGAAAGAGGTAGTTAGCCATGTTAGTCTGGAGACGGTATAGTAGATTTGCACCTTATGATGAAGTAGACTGCTGCTCATGAAAGCTTAGACTTGTCTGCTTTAGTTTATAAGGTGCAAATCTACCATAAAATATTGTATGCAGAGCAGAGAATAAAATGTATGATCCATGTGAGGAATATTTTTTAGAAGGTGGAAAATTGTGCGATATCAGAAACTCTACTGATCATCGAGTGATGGAAGGTGGATGCAGGGAAGTTTATGCACCAGCAGGGCGCCAGTTGTGAAAAACTAAGATTTAATGACGGGTATTCAGGTTTGAGGGGGAAGGTAAAGTTGTCAGAACTGCTTTAGGTCACTTTGTTCATATTTTCCAGGAAAGAAAAATGTAACACTTCTAATGAAGACATATGTCTGAATACAGTTGCAATAGATTAGTGCTCGTAAATGCATGCTGTACAACATTGTTCTACTATAATACCAACAGCAGCATTTAAACCAGGCAAAATGTCAATTTAATTACATTATGTTGTTTTTTACAATTGTGTGGAAATACTGCACTAATTTACTTCATGGATAGATATCGGTTATGAATTAAGCAGGACTTATTGGTTGAAGCAGGAGGTTGGGATAAGCATTATTTATTTATGTAGTTATATTGTGGTAGTGCCCAGAGGCTCCAGTCAAGATCAGGGTCATCTTGTTCTTTGCACTGTACAAACACATAGGGAGTAGGGCTGAAAAGATAAGCCATGAACAGTGGATGCAGGAGAAGGATACAATTAAATATGTACATTTTAATTATAGCATTTTATAAATATATATTAAATTATGAATAAAAAGTCATGAATTATGGATAAAAAACATCTCAAATATACCTGATGACCCCTCAACCTTTCCTTTGATGGAGATGTCATGGAGAAAATAGATCTTGAAACGATATTTGAAAGAAGAAAAGGCCTTGTCTTGCAGATGAATTGTCAGGGCAGGCGTTCACCACACAAAGGGACATTTGGAAGAAGTCCTAGTGATTTTTGTATATGAAGTAGAAAATAAAGTGGAGATAAAAGCATCATCTGGGAGGGAAAAGGATTTTGGACAGTACAAAAAATAAGTCATAATTTTTGGAGGCACAGGGGTGACAGGGACTTTGTGGCTTAAACTCTGTATAATAAGGAAAGAGGTTTCAGAGAGATCACAGTTAATATTGTAATAGTTTTGACCATGTTGAGCTGATGGCAAAAACATGAAAGAGAACATTTCATACACACTGGTAATCACATTTTGATGTAATGCAAAGGTAGAGAGAGGATAAGGGAGGAAGTTCATGCCCGAATTCTTTATTCTGTGTAGATTTGGGGGGAGGGTTACTAGGTGGTAGTGGTAATCCAAAGGGAATGTCTACACAGTGTTGGCACTGCTAGGGAGTGCTGCCAGAAAAACACTGTATTTACTCAGCATTGCTCCATACAAACTGCTCCATTACTGCAAACTGAAAAACCATCATGTTGCAACCATCAGAGCAGTACTGGATGCACCCTAGCATGCACAAAAACATGGTTATGTGCCATGTTGGCATGTGGCGCACACAGAACAGAAGTGGGGAGAGCATGCTTTCATGGTGGTGCTACTCAAGCTTCTGAACTGGTGATAATGGTGGGAATTGGTTTAGATGCTGCGAAGGTTCCTTCCAACCATATGATTTTATATCCAGAGTGTTCACCCATTGTTTCAGTGTCCATAATCTCAATATCTATCATACGGCATGTGCTACATGATTTAGACTACTATGGCAGATGAAGTTTATACAAGCTAATGCCAAAAGAGTCTTTAAGGCCTATGAAAGATTACATATGTTTGGCAACACAAAGGCTGGGAGTATCTGCTTTTTAAAAATGCATCTAGTGATGATGATGCCCTTGAGCACATTTGTCATTGAAATTCTTTGATTAGCATGCTGTTTACAAGGATTATCACAGGCACTAAGCCAATACTAGAGGGAACATTTTTCCTAGTCCAGGCTTCATGAAATATAGTTGTAACTGGACTCTAGTCTTAGCATTTAGGTTCTGTCTGTAGGGTCAGGTTTACTTTATTTTGTTACTTGGGACTTCTTTGTCAAGTGGATTTTCTTTCACAGTCTTTAGATACTGCTGAGAATTTAATATTTCCTATATATTTCTCTTTAGCAATGCATTTTTGTCAGCCTCAGGCCTTTTTCTGATTCATGCAAAATCCTAATCTCATTGATTGGTCCCCCTACTTCTCAAAAGGGCTTGGATTAGACATGCCTCTTTCATTCCATTTGTCCTTTTAGCTATAAAAAAATCAAATCTTGTAATTTCTCATTTTGCATTTCTATCAACTCTTAAAAGTCCAAACAATTATTTTGCAATGTTCTTTCTATCATACTTCTACAAAGCCTAAGCATCCCCTTCTCTGGAAATGCAGAATTAGCTCTCAAGGGAAGGCCTTGGCCTGTCCAACATTAGGTTTGATAGGCCTCTGCTGTCATGACAAAATATTGATTGAAAACGTCCAGGGTATCTCTGAGCAGACAGTGGGCACATTTACACATGAATAAATGTGCTTTTCCTAATGTGCATTAAATGTAGTACATCCAATGTGAGTACTAAATTAATGTTCATTAGGCTGCCCTAATATGCCGTAGCCCAAAATCACATTTTTTTAGGTGACACTTAATGTGCAGTAGCCTACTTTACTGCACATTGGCATAACAGCACTTTTTATGCAACACTTTAATGCACAGTAAAATAAGATACTGCACATTAAAGTGCACATGTAGACATGCCCAGTGAGTCTTGATGCTTCCTTTTCTTAAGACTTACTTCACCTGGGATTCCCTGATTATTTGATGATAAAGGTGCAAATATTGTCTTCACATCAACATTTGTCATTGGCTTCCCATCCCACTCCTCTCTTGTCTATTTCCTCCACATGGTGTGTCTAAAACTCTAGACAGGAGCTGCCTTCTTAGGAGTTATTTACAACACCAGGCATACTATTTTTACTGTTGACCAAACTTTTCATGCATTAGAGGAAAGTAAAAACATAGGCAATGCATCTAACTTGTTGACAAACATGCAGTTGTGTATAAGTAACATTTCTTCCTGACATTTGCAGATGATTAATCAATTTATTCTGTGAAGTCTGAGAATTTAAAATGATAATAAATATTGTTTACCTTGCTAAAGAAATGTTTAATAGTACCTCCCTGTTTTTTCTGTATACAGTGAATTCCCTTAAACTGTAACTATGCATGGAATTTACTAATCAAGTGATATCATGTTTTTGTAATCATATATGATTTACTACATGGGAACAGAAAGTAACTCATGTCTAGTTCCTTATAGTGACTAGTAGGAGACAGATGTCAGCGAAAACATACAATCATAGAATGTGCCTATTTGTATTGTACACAGTAAAGGGAAATTTCTTTCCTTCCTTCCTCCCTCCCTTCCTTCCACCTGGTATTTAGGGATAAAAAGATTGATACCTCTTGTAAGTTATGTTCTGATGTGATTGTTCATTCTATTTTTATCAATATACAACAAATCTATAATCCATTTTAAACATACTTTGCTGTTTTACTCAATTTCTTGGGGCAGTGAGTTCCACAGTTAAATTATGTATTACATATGTTTCCGCATGATAGGCATCTTTCAGATATATACAGAGACATTTTAGATATTCGGACAACGTTTCTAGCATTAATCACAGTATTAAAAACATGCTTTCTGTTTATTTAATGTTTTTAAATTATTATGGGAAAGTAAATAAAAATACCAAAAAAGTCTGTTCCAGAGAGGCCTTGCTCCTAATCCATTCACTTTTTAAGTTGCTTCTCACTGACATGTCTCTCTCCTTTTTATCTATTTCTTTAGATAACATGAACAAATGCAGAGTCATAGAATATATCATTTATATAATTTCACGATTGCTCTAAATGCTGAGAAGATACCTTCAATGTACTGCCCATGCACATTTCTTCTTTTTTTAACCTTTGCTGAGGTTGTTTAGTTTCAGTTATTCCTTTGGAAGTTCCTCATAGTCCTCTTTGGTTCTGGTTAAGCCAAATAATTTTCTTTGGTCCCTCCCCCATTTCTGTCTGCCCCCAAACTGTTTTGTCTCACCCTGACCTGAGCCAAAGCCTGCTGAAGTCAGTAAAAAGATTCATCATTGCTGTAGGGATCAGTTTTATTTCCCTCTTCTTCCAAACGATTCATAAATATTACTGGACACCATCAGACAAAATACTAATCTCTGGGGCCATCTTTGTGAAGATTAGCTATTTATTGCCACTTTTGGCTGCCTGGCACCTTATCAGTTTTTAAATCCTGATAGGACTGTTTATCAAATTCCTTTAATAGCCTCGTGAGAGGGCTTTTAACAAAAGCCTTTGGAAAATGTAAATAAATTAATATAAAATGTGATAGTAATAGCCACCTTCAGCACTCCAGTGTTTTTATATTTTTGGATTTTAGATTTATTGAATGTTTTTAAACTCAGATTTTAAATACCAATCCAGGGCTCTGGATGGTGTTTAAAAAAAAACCAGATTTTTTTCCAGTGCCAGAGTGTGGTAGCACTGGATCAAGCTGGGTTAACAAAGTCTTTTAAGGGGTGAGTGAGTTATATAATTATTTCTATAACTTGACTGTTTAAGAACAAAAGAACATAAGTACCATACCAGGTCAGCCCAATGGTCCGTTTGGCACAGTATCCTGTCTCTAAGTGATTGCTTTAGAGAGGGGAGAGCATTGAGCAGAGTATATTGTTACCCTCCCAGCATCTACCATCATTGATTTTAGAGATGCCAGAGGATACATCTCTTGACTGTTCTGATTTTTTTAAATCATTGCTTTTTTAGGTATATAAGACTAGTTTATAATTTTTGTGTTACTAAAACTTTAGATTTAAATTTGTAATAAAGTACATAGGATTTTCATGCACTTGGCATGCTTGTTTATACACTCTGAGCTCTACAACTAGCCACACCTGTCTGTCTGTCTCTGAACAGTGAGAGAGACAGACAGGTGTGGCTAGTTCAGACCACCTCCATTCAGAACATGTTTCTCTTGCTTGTGCTGAAGTCAGTTTAGGCTTTTGCAGTTTTCACCATCTGGACCACTATACTCCCTAACTCCTGAATGTGAGATCACCTGATTTCTGTATCATGAGTAAGTGAAGTTTGATGAAAGTCAGGCTTTTCTGGTTTTCTAATTTTCACTGTAACTACTTAAGATTCTGATTGGGATGGGTGAAGTGGAGATTGTAAAGGCCCTGGCCTTTGTGGTACTGAGAAGCCTGTCTGGGGGCAAGGGAAGACTCATTGGAGTTGAGGAACAAGGGGTCTGGCAGGAGAAGAATGGGCAAAAAGCCAGCTTACTCTAATACTAAACATTACCTTTAACCTGTATTCATTACCTGTCCCTTCTTATGCTGATTGACTTAATAGTTGATTGTAATGGAGCCCCCATCCCATTCCTCCTGGCTTTTCTTATTCGTCAAAAGCCATGATTCTTTGATTCTTGCTGCTAATCAAAATGATTCACTAAAATTCTTAGCAGTAATAGGATGCTTCCTCTTCCCTCCCCCCGGCCCCAAAGGAAGTAGCTTATGTACAGACACATAGGTGGAGAAATATCTCAATTTGAGTGTAGTGTCTTGCTTCACTTTTCCAATGATAAATGCTGGTGGGCAGAATTATTTCTTTACCACTGCTGGTGCATATAGTATTTTAACTTTACAAAACTGCCATGGGTTAAAAAAAGAAAAAAAAGAAAGAAGTTAAAGATCAGGACCTTTTTCTACACATAGGTATATAACTTTGTTCACATGAATATTGCCATCAGCTTCATTGGGTATCTCATATCCATAAACTTAAGCATGTGCATTAGTAGTTGCAGCATCAAAGGCTGAAAATATTTTTTATTAATAACTCTGCTCTTAATGGCATTAAATCTTCCTCACTTCAAAATAAAATTGTTTAATGTCAGCAGTGAAAATGCATTTCCACTTTCAGTTCATTAACAAGTTCTGAACAGTTTGTATACACAGGCTGATATTTTCAAAAGTAAGGACCTACTAGTTAAACACTGAACATATATGTAGAAGCAGGGTAGAGGGGTATCTTATAGGTTAACTGAATAAGATGCACTCAGCCTTCTATCTGACTTCAGACTAACATGGCTAACTGCCTAGGAAAGCTGACTTTTAACAGACTCAGGGAACTGATGGGCAGGTTCTCATGACAGGCAAGTCAGAGGGGAAAAGGAGTCTTGGAGTGCTGGCTGTGCTTTAAGGAAGCCATTTTAAGGGCACAGGAGCAGGTTATCCCAGTGTAACAGAAGAACTGGAAACATAACAGGAGACCAGCTTGGCTTGATAGCAATCTCTTCAATGAGCTGAATTTTAAAAAGGAATCCTATAAGAAGAGGAAACATGATCATAGAACTAGGGAAGAGTTTAAGTTTGTCACAGGGAGAAAATTAGGAAAGCCAAGGCACAATTTTGGATGCAGCTGGTAGGGGGCATAAAAAGGCAATAAAATGGGATTCTACAAGTATGTCAGAAGCAAGAGAGGTAACAAAGAAAGTATAGGCCTGTTACTGAAAGTAGAAGGCAACTAACTGAGTTGAGGATGATATAGAGAAGGCTGAAGTAAATAATGCTTTTATTTACTTGTTTTTTCATAAATAGGAGCAGCTACCGGCTTATGAGTATAGTTGGCAGCAAAGATGGGAATGGGCACAAACAACTTAGAGTATTGGAAGAACAGGTTAGGACTTGTGTAGAGAGAAGCTAGATGCTTTCAAATCAGCAGAGCTGGATGGGATGCACTCTAGGGTACTGAACAAATTAGCTGAGGTAATTTCAGAGCCATTGGCTATCTTTTCTGAAAACTCAGTGAGGTTCTCGATAACTGGAAAACAGCAAATATAGTGCTCATCTTGAAAGGGGAGGAGGATCTTGGGAATTTCAGAGCAGTCAGCCTTGCCATAGTACCTGGAAAGATCATGGATCAAGGAATCTATTGTAAAGCCCCTATAGGAGGACAGGATAACCAAGAACAGCCAGCATAGATTCACCAAGATCAAGTCATGCCTGACCAACCTGATCTCCATTTATGATAAAGTGACACAGTTTATAGATGGGGGAGAGCGCCAAATGTGATATACCTTGACTTGATCACACATTCTCATTAACAAGCTAACGAAATACAAACTAGATGAAAGTACTGTAAGATGGATCATTGTTGGATCATTGTACTGAACGAGTAGTCCTCAATCACTCAATGTTTAGCTGGGAGGAACTATCAAGTAGGCTTTGCCAGGGGTCGGTTCTGTGTCTGGTATTGTTTAATAGCTTCATTAATTATTTGAAGAATGGGATTGAATGCACAATTAGAAAATTTGTGAACAACAGCAAATTGGGCAGTTGCAGATACTCTGGAAGGTAGGGCTAGGATTCAGAATGACATGACCTGAATAGACTGTAGTAATGGTACACATTCAGTCAGATGAGATTCGACAAGGAGAATTGCAGAATGCTACACTTGGGTGAAATAATTACATGCACAAGTACAGACTGGGGAATGACTCACTAGGCTGCAGTGTGGCAGATAAGGACCTGGGGCTTACAGAAGATCATAAACTGAATATGGGCAAACAATGTGATCCTGCTGCAAAAAAGTCAACAGCCTACTGGACTGTAATAACAGGATATCACATGCAAATCAAGGGAAATGATTCTTCCATTCAGTTTAGCCCTTGAATTTATTCACCTGGAATACTTGGGTCTTACGCTTCAATAAGGTGGACAGTTTTGGAATGAGTCCAGTACAAAGCAGCAAAAAAGATTAGGGACCTAGGAGGTAAGATTTATGAGAGGCTGAAAGAAATTGGGTTATTTAGTCTGGACAAGAGAGGACTGAGGAGCGATTTGATATGTCTTCAAATACCTGAAAAGTAATTACAGAGAGGATGGAGATGGCTTTTCTCTGTGGCCATAGGGGACACTACTAGGAGTGATGGTCTCAAGCTGCAGCAGAGAAAATTTAGGCTTAAGATTAGGAGGAACTTTCTGACTCTGGTTGTCAAGCTTTGGAACAGGCTATTTAATTGTGGAAGATTGCAAGAGCAGGTTGGAAAAACACTTGGCTGGGTTGGTTTAGTTGAGGATAATCCTGCCTTGAGTAGGAGGCTGGATGGAACCTTGTGAGGCTCCTTCCAGCTCTACTTTCCTAGGATTCTGTGACCTCTCTTAATCCTTATGTAGGCCTATAACGGAGGAATTTTATAAAGCAGCTGGAATCAAAAGTTTTACTGACTTCAGGCTACCAATCTGATTTAGGAGTAAAGCCTGATTAAAGAATTAAAGTACTTCAGCAGATGATGGTTGCATAAGTAGCATGGGTTATTTGCTATTTATGCAATGGTTTGAGTCAGTGTTTCTCGCAGTAACAGTGTTAGTGAATACTTGGACATGTCGCTTTCCACATAGATGGACAAGGTTATCTGGGTGAATCTGAACTCTTTATTAGACCAACTTAAATAGCTGGGAAGTTTTTTTTTCAGCAAGCTTTCAGGTTTAAAAACCTATCATCAGGCTGAGGAGGCCTCTGCAGTTGGTGTGTGCTCTCCTGGCTATAACCTACACCCCTCCACATAGATGGGCATTTCATGTCTGAAAACTAAGTAAACAATTAATATAAAACATTCACTACGGGCTTTTAAGATTGTTGAATACAAAGAAGTAAAGAACTAGAAACATGTAAACAAAACTAGAATTTAAAATACAAAAATAAAGTTATTTTAATATTTTTTTTAATTATATTTTGATTTGTTAGCTCTTGTGCCTTCCATGATACTGGGGGCTGAACTTCATTCCCTCTTCACTCTGATATCTACCTAACCCCAGCTTTTCAATATTTACTCAAGTTCTTTCTTCCTTCATTATAAAAAGTTTGTGTTACTTCCACCCTAAAATGCCACCTTTTATAGTTAAACAGTGCTAATATCCATGGATGAACAATTCTAAGGCCAGTTGTATATCAAAGCAATGAATTTCTTCATAAGCAGAACATTTAATTAATAACTGGGTAGTAATTTTTCTAAATTCTGATAGGTCGAGGGAGTTTGATTTGCCTAATTAGTATAAGATTACTTTATAATTACTTTACAATATTTCAATTCCTTCCTTTTGGCTTAAGTATGGCCCTCACGTGGAAGTAAAGTGTGGTTAAGCCTCTTTAAAGTGATCACAATCTAATTGAATTTGACATTTTCAGAGTAGCTGTTGGTAAAGGAAGGATTGTATCAGACTATCAAAAGTAGTACTATGATGCTACATATAGTGTTATGAGGCCTTTTGGCTCAGATCAAGTGTAGGTGGCCTGAACAAAATTTTCTAATACCTTTCTATGGTGGCCCTTCTGAGTAGTAGTATTATTTCTCCCTCACTTTTTTGCTTCAACTTTTAGTTACTTTCTTGGATGTGAATGCTTTAAAAAAAATCTTTTAACAACCTCTACACTATTATATATAATATTGTAGTGTAGAGGCTGTTAAAGAATTTTTTTTAAAGGCATTCACATCCAAGAAAGTAATTAAAAATGGAACCAAAAGGGCGAGGGAGAAATAATATAAAACTGAATTTAGAAGGGCCACATGGAAAGGTATTATTAGATAGTTTTGCTCAAGCCAACAAATATACATACAGCATCATAGCACTACCTTTGATAGTATGATACGATTCTTCCTCCACCAGCATCTATTTTGAAAATGTCAAATTTCAGTTAGATTATGATCACTGGATAGAGGCTTAACCACACACTGTGGATCAAAACCATGCTCAACTTCTATGTGTATCAACTTCTCTTCCTACCTGTGAGATGTCAGACTTCTTTCTACCTGAACCAGCACTACCCAGCTTCACACAGCTTTGCTTAGAACTAGCCTTAACAACCAAACTAATCTCTAAAATATATTTTGAGCATTGAGGGATTGTTAAATCACATGTGACCAAATTAAGGATACTGTGTGTGTGTGTGTGTGTGTGTGTGTGTGTGTGTGTGTGTGTGTAAAATATGAAATGGGTAGTTAGAAGTAATATTATATAGGTGTCAAATGATTTTAAAAAATCTTTGTTGCCTCTAAAGCCAGAAAAGGGATAACAAAGTGGTCACTCCTCATTTCACACTCCATTCCCACACTCCATTTTAAAACACGTTTTGATGTGTATTAAGAGATGACCTGTAAGAATTCATTAGAGTATTAATATATAAATTGGATTAGTTATTTCTGTCAATATCAAGAGAGAGGCCATATTCTTTTATTTACCCATAAATGAGTCACCCATTTCCTTTGGGTGACAGATGCAGGAGGATTGCAATGACAGGATGTTTCTGAGCCTGTAGTAGGGTTCATATTTGCTTACTGTTTTGTGGTGGTGGTGATAGTGTTGTGCATACAGTTTTCTAATAATAATACAATATGGCAATTTAATAATAATGTATGGTGATAATAATACTAAACACATTAGAGTTACCTATTTTGATCACTCTTTTTCATGGGTTACACTGTAACTTAGTGTCACTTATGTATTAAAAGAGGTAGTCAGCTGGAACACAGTGTTGGTGCTATGCTCCCAGTTCCTTTGTGATGCATGAAATCCACATTCTACAAGTGGTCAGGAGCTTTAGACAGAATTTGGCATACTGTCATGAGGCATGTTACATCATGTGTACCTGGTCCCTAGTGAAGAATGAGGTTTACTGGGGGGAAAAAATTGTTCTCTTGGTACTAGAAATCATTGCATGCAATTGCACTGATGTTTTCTCATCACTCCTGGGCCATCCAGAACACAAGTGGTAGAATCATAGAAAATTAGGATTGGAAGGGACCTCAGGAGGTCATCTAGTCCAACCCCCTACTCAAATAGGACCATCCCCAAGTAGATCATTTCAACCAGGGCTTTTTTTAACGAGACCTTGAAAACCTCCTGAGGTTAAGGGGGTCATGCTTTATAAGCAGGTGTTGTAACTATTTGATGAGGATAACAAGAGGGAAGCTAAATTTGGTTTGATAAAATAAAAGATGCTTCTGTGGTGCATACTGTATTTATTGGTATACTTCACAAACAGAAAAAATAAAGGGGGACACAAAACGCAAAAAATTGCCAAAATAATTAGAATGAAAAAGAATCTGGTAATTAACTATTATTTTTCACAAAACTAGTGTAATTATGCATCAGTCATGGTAAAATGAAAGGTCAATAACTACAGATGCATAATTTCTCCCTGATAGATTGCTATTTGAAAATAGGTTTGTGACAATTAGGTGATTAATTTCCTTTTATTAAACAACATTATGAGACTTCATGTTGCATTCATCAGTTTATTATTGTTACATTTTCTCTTGAGTTGGAAATGAAAGCTGAATAACATCAAGCCTGAACAGGAACTCAGGTAAATGGAGGGTCACTTCCTGGGTTCTTATTTGTATTGCAGGAGTGACCACAGGCCTCAACTGTGATTAGGGCTTCAGTGTTTTTTGACTTGCCTTTTCAGTCTGCAGAAACTGCTCTTGGACCAAGCAGCTTAGGATTGGATGCAAAAAAAAAAAAAAAAAAACCGACATGAAAGGGACTTAAGTGGAATGTAGGTGCCTAAGCCCAAAATCTTGATGCTGAAGAACTCCACTCAAATGTTCAAATGTTGACTAATTTTGGAGGTGCCTTACTTGTAATTTTAAAGTTTTCCAGGCACCTAGAGTTGTCTTTTTGATATGACTGAGCAGCTCAGCAACTACCTTCTGCTTAAGCCATATAAAGTTGCAAGTATTCTGCTCAAGTGGAGGAGCTTGATTGCAGAGGTCTTTTCCTATGTCAGTGCTTATTACTAACCAACAGAATTGGCTTCCTTACAACATGCAGTATTAGCCACTGCTTTGTTGAAATGTGACTCTATGAGGAAAAGTGAAGTGTTCCACTTTAGCCTAATTGATATTGGGTAAAATACAGAAACAGTGTAGGTAGCAAAGCATACAGTACAGGGCTTGTCTTCCTAGATGAGATTCTTCAGGAAGCCAGGTCAGGCTCACTCTGACTACCAGTCTCTGGTCTAATGAATCTTTATTTTTTTTCTACACTGTGGCACAGCTTCAGGAGGAGAGGTGGTGTACCTAGCCTAATGGTTATGGTACTGTCCTACTAGGTTGGAGGTAGGGAGCTGATCTCCTTCAAGTTCTGTTGCATTAGTTTTCCTCTAATATCACCTTATCCTTCTCAAAAGAAAAGAATGAGTTGTGCTCAGTTCTTTAAAAGAAAGGAAATAGGTACTGATCTTCAGGGGAGGGTTTAGGGCTGTGAACTCCAAATGACTAGAGGTGCCTCCCTTCAGCTCTGAGTAAGGTGCTTGAAATGGGATTTAAATCTCACACCTTTAGTATGTCCCTGTTAGCTAGCTCTAAGTATCTTATGATGAGTGTGCTTATTTCAGGTAACCTGTTGCTGAACATGATACTTGTTGTGGAACCAGTTCTGAGGCACTGACTCTTCCCCCTATCGAATACCCGGAACCTAGGCATATAACATAATGTTCAGGATTGCACTGTGGCATAACAGTTATGCTTTGTGGCACCCAACTTTTAGGTATGTGAGTTCTTAATTGGTCTGACCTGTGCAGTTTAATTTAAAAAAAAGATCAACAATTTAGTATTAACAAAGAGGTAGGGGAAGGAAGGGAGGGAGGGATATTTGTATAAGCTAGAGATGCGCCAACCTTACACTTGTGAATCTAGTAAGTATTTTAATATAAATAGTCTAATATAATAAAGGGCTTAGTCCATCTGTCTGTTTGTCTGTAATGTTCTTGGAGTACTCTGGTTACTGAAACAACCAATCAGAATCCTCAAAGAGCATTACAGACAGGAGGCAGCAGCATGGTGGAGCGCTGCCATGAAGGTGGGGACAGAACCCAGGGCAAGGCCAGTGCTGCTGACTTCAGCCCTGCCCCCTACCCTGGCCCTGCTCCTTGGAGATGGCAGCAGTGCAGGGTGCTGATGGAGGGGACAGTGGGGCAAGCTTTCCTCTCCCCCTTGCTCCTGGAAGGCAGCAGCGGTGGCAGCGGCAGCATGGGGAAGGTTAGGGTTAACAAGCTTCCCCAACTCTGACCCCACTCACCACCCCCCATCATTCTTGATGGGCAATTCACTAGTATTTATATATAAGAATATAATCCTCTCCATCCTGCTTTTTCCCATCAGCGGTTAGAGCTGTAGGTTGTTGGTCTGACAGGAGATAAAAGGGTACAGGGAAAACTTTGTGGGACTACTTGGGTCAAACCCCACAATTCCTTGGGATTGATTGGCTGTTAGTTTTTTTAATCTCTTCCCCACAAGAAAACTCTTTCAGTTCCCACCTGGCTATCTACATTTCATAGACTGTGGGCATGTCTATACATGCATTAACACGCTTTAGTTAATGCACATTAAATCTAGTACTTCCAGTTGCCTATACACAAGCAAGGAGACTGCACCACTTTCAGTGAGTCAGAGCAAACTTGATTAATCAAGTCTGCTGGAGCATGGCAATTACCGCACTCCAGCAGCTTCTTGTATCTTGTGTATCAACGTTTCTGCACTTTGAAATGATGGTGGGGATTCTTTTATCTAAAGCTCATTCAGTGAGCTTTAGATAAAGCGTCCCTGCTACCATTTTGAAATGTGGGGCTGCTGATGCATGAGATGCTCTGGGCACTTTAATTAGAGCAGCTCTTGGAGTGCCACTCTAATTAACTTAGAGTTAACTAGATAACTTTAGTTTGATGCACACAATCTGATGGCCTGTTTCAAAACATATTTTATATTTGGTAGTCAATATCAGAATATTCAATAATTTAACAAAATAAAATAGAAATCCTGGGTAGGAAGGTGAAAGAATCTGGCTATTTTCTGGCAAGTTTTTGGTTCTGGTTATCTGCAAAGTATACACCCCTTGTCAGTATAACCAAGGAGTGCCTGTATAAACATTCTTGTTTCGCCTGTTTCACATAATAGTTTCTTGTATCATATTTCTTCTGACCTCGCTATCTGAAACCAATTACAGGAGATCCATTTGGGCTGCATCTATTTTCATAAGAAGCCCAGGCAGCAGTGTTTTTCTCAGAGATGAATATCAACATCAAATATGCTTCTGAGTGCTTTGTTATTTATGTTTCAGAGAGATTTTGTAGCCTTCAGCTCTCAAGAATGTGTCACGCTGTGCTGTTTATACATTGAAGATATTAATGGGCGTAGATGTCATTTTTCATTGTAACGTCTCAAATGCAACAGGCTGATAGGTTAAACATTCCTATTTTAAAGGAAAGAATGAGTGACATCTGTTTTCTAAAAAATACATATTTAATTTTTAAAACATGAAAGTAATCTATTTACCTTCTTTAGTAGCAGCTTTTACTTTGGTAAAAAGTTAAAACTTTTAAAATTATTTTAAAGGCATTCTAAAAATAACTGAAACCCAGAGGCTTTGAATATGGGATGGTATGTAATTCATATCTCCTTGAATTATATTTAACACATCAAAATGTACATCAATTTATCAACTTTAATAGGGTGAATTATATACGATAACTTTAAATTTTGTTCTGCTTACATTTCAGCTAGGTTGGAACTGCAGAGTAAATATTAAGAAGTAGTGTTCCCAATAAATATTTTACTGCAAGACGCAATGAGTTCTGGAAACCATATGCCCAAATTTCCTGCTTAGATTGCCAAATAGTTAAACTATTGTAATGATTTTCATTTCCATTATTAAAATAATTTCAACTTTATTCAGAATCCTTAGGGATTTGTTTGTTCGTTTGTTTGTTTTCATCTACATAAACTTTTTAAAGGTAACTTGATTAAGGAAAAGTGCCTGCTAAGTGCAAAACAAATGTTATTAGAAACTGGATGCAACTTCAACAGCCTAAGAATCCTTTCTCTTGTGAGGTTGAGTCAGAACTCAATGTAGTTTTGATCTGTCACATGTATATGCCTCTATTGGTTTGTTTTAGTTGAACTTTCTTTGACCACAAATTATCATTCAGTTAGTTCACAGAACTTGATGACTAGTGCATAGAGTTTACCTTAATTTGATACATGATTTGAAAGGTAGACAATCTTCCAAAATTAATATTTTACTTTAAGTTGTCAACTTGTTTTTCAGGGATTTAATAGCGGCAAATGAACTAATAGAACTGAATGTCTTAGAGTCTTGTAATCCGCAGAGTTTTGAATAGTGCCAATAATAATTCTCTGAAATGAACAGTATGTCTCTCAAAAAATGTTTACCAAGAAGCAATACCAAAGTGTTAACCACTACAGTGGGGGAAAATTATTCTGTGATAACTGCTATAAGAACAAAGACTGTCAGCGATTTCTCCTTATGAGTTTTATATCATCTCTGATCTTTTGAAATTGTTTTCTGTTCTTCTTATGTCTCCTGTGTTTCCAGTAATCTAAACTGCCACAATAAGCTCATTGAAGTATTCAGGTAGTCATCATTCCTAAGACTTTCTGTATTAAAAGATGAATCTTTGCTCTTTTAAAGACATCTTTATTTGCATGTATAAATCAAGATAGTTTAAGCAGGGTAGCCTTTTATGCAAACACATCCTGTCATGCTGTCTTTTTTTCATAGGCTGTGACTTCTTTTGTAGTGGTTGGAATTCATGCTTTCTTACATTGGTGCTGGGATATGCTAGCCATGATTTCAGTAATAGTGGCTGGCATAATTCTGAAATACCTCATATTCCTGTCCTCTAAATCTCTAGTACAAGAAGTCTAGATTTGAGCTGAATATTGGATTCTCTTAACATTGACATTGGTTGCCTTGGTTTCTAAAGAAGCTTGGGGCCTTCAAACAACTTGCAGTGTGTTTCAATAGCCTGTCCATATTACTTTCAAGTGTAGATGAGTCTATATGTATAAATTATTTGTTATAATTTTTTCCCAAATAAAACTGGTTTAAATAATTTCGTTCTATCACTATAAATAAAGTAATGAATTATTTATATCCCTTCCCCATTCTTCTATATCTAGACCTCTTCACTGGTTCTTATAGCAACACCGTCTTGCTAAGTGAGATTGGACTTTCTTTGCAGGCCCCTAGCAAGTCAACAGTGCGGTGGTCTCTCTCTAATTCCATTCCCTGTTTGGGAGGGCTCCAGAGATTGTGAAGTCTCATGTAACTCTGCAGATGAAAATAAGCAAAGTGTTTAACTAGTGCTATTTTTCAACCATTTCAACTAGTTTTCAATATGTAGGTGCTGCACCTGGTCCTGCTAAAATCAGTGCATATTGTCGTTGTTTTTCAACAGCATCAGGATTTGTACTTTAGGACCTACAATTGAATTATAAGATTGCAGAGAAAATTATTGTGCTGTTTAGAATTGCAAACAAGATGCCTGAGATGGTGACAAAAGGCTCTAAGTGCACACTGAAATACACTGACTTGTATTTATTTTTGAAGTCCAGACGCTGGTTATATATATCTCATTACCTAGGTTCAGAGGAATGTATAGTCTTTGTGATGCTGAAGCTGACCTGTAATTACTTGAGAATTTGATGAAACAATAAGAGGATTGTTGTGGGAATGTCTCCAAATGTTAAAAGTATGCTCTGCAAACTTGTACCAGAGCTTTCTATGGGAGACAAATCAATGTTGTTAGGAGATGGTGCTAGTGCATTCAGTTTGTTTACTTTGGTTTTCTATGTCTGCCTGCCTTCTCAGAAAACTTGCTTGGAGCCAGACTGTAGCAGCCCTCTCTCTGTCTTTTCATAATTGATCAGGGGATGACTGCCTTCCCTGAGGGTTAAGACGTGGCAACTTTTTCTGTTTGCTCAGCATCTCAATGCAGTAGTTCAAACATTGTTCACACCAGCTGGCAGTGTAATGCCATATGCACATCTTGTCAAAGCAACTGTTGTCATGGATACTAGAAACTATCTTAAAAACCAGCTCATTTGAGTCTAATCAAAATTGTACCTTTCTTTATCAGCTGAGAATCTTGATTATTTTCAGAGATTATTAATCAAACAAGATTTATTATATTCTGTGCTAGGCACTCTACGTTCCAACAACAGCAGTATTAAAAAGTAGTGTGATATATTTTAAATACTTTCTCTTCAATGACTGTGTTCAGTCACTGAAGAGAAGAATGAGTTCTTCAAGTGGTTCCATTGTAAATCTTTTACACTTTTAAACTGTTTCCTTTTTAAAAATTCCCTTTTGTAAGTATTGCTGTATAGCAGTTTTTAGAATACTGTGTAGGGAAAATTAATTTACGTTATCCCTCTTCTGGTAAATGCACTGTTTATATACACTTCTTGTGCTTAACTTTATTTAGCTGAGTTGGAATGAAAACATAAAATAAATGAAAACATCTTATATTTTGATTGGGATACTGTCATCCACAGAATCTAATCTGATTGGTTGAGTGGTAATTTCTTTGTTCTCTGATTTTACTAAGAATGCAAATGAAAACCACTCATTTTTATTTGGCATTAAAACTGCACTTTATTTTGTCAAAGGAGAGGTTTCCCCTTGAATTGTAAGTACAAAAAGTGTTTTTAATCTTCAATAAATATCCTTATTAATTCACTTTCAAGATAATCTGATGTTGATTTGTCAAATTTAATTACAGCTTCCGGTAACACTTGAAGTCTACTGCTTTTGCTTCAAAATTGTAATATGAAAATGCAAATTGAATGATAATTTACAAGGGAGTGGGCATTTTAGTTGAACACTCAAAAGACAAGTTCCTTGTGGAAATGAGGCTATTGATGCAGTTTATGATTTTTCCTCTTCAAGCACTTTGAACAAATTAACTTTATTTCCTGCAGGATTTCACATATATCCATAAATTCTAGTGAAGTCATATATGTACTGTTGGAGGACTTTTTGTTTTAAGAAATGCAAAAGTCTTGTCATTATGAACTGAATAAACGATTGTATTTTTTTGTCTAAATGTACTTAACTAATATTGACAATGTCTAACCAGTCTCTTTCTAGGAAATGTTAAAAAAGTATTTCAGGATTGCCTCTTTATTTTTAGGCGCTCCAGGCAGCACGACAGCTGCTTTTACAGCAACAGACAAGTGGACTGAAATCTCCTAAGGGCAGTGATAAACAGAGACCACTGCAGGTTAGTAAAATATCCTTGCCTCTGGGGCCTTATTCACAAGGAAGTGCACTGGTTTCTCTCACACATATTTATGTACACGTCATGTGTTCTTGCATGTGTAGAGTCTCACAAAATACAGAATATATGCTTTTATGCTGGAAGAGCATTCTAATTCATAAGGAAAACTCACTGCACAAAAGGAAAATCTTGTGTGTTGGGTTGTAGGTGTGTAAAAGATCACTACAGAAATTTGAAGGCCAAATTTGAGTTCAGTATTATTGCATAAAGGATTTTTCTCTAGTATCTTAAAAGATTTGTGAGAGCTTTTACTCAAAAATTGATTATATTGTGGAAATGTCTATCTCAGAACTACCAGTAAAGAGAGTACAAGAAAACAAAGCAGCCCTAGATAACCTACCAGCTTTAAAAGTGATACATGCAAAACATTTCCAAAGCTGACAACCCAACTGCTTAAAATTTTGAAAGAGCTACTCCTGTTGCTTTTAGGAAAATATGTTCTCAGGTTTCAGAGGAAGGTTGTTTTACATTCAGATTATGTGGTGGTAAATAGGAATACTGTTATCCAATATTGAATAATTATTTTGATGACATTGTTCATAAAATAATGTGTACTGTTTGTAAAAGACAAGTGTTTTATCCCAAGAAGTTTCTTTAAAGATTACTCAGTCATAAATGAATGATAATTTGGAGTTACACATGAAGTTGTTTGCTGCTGGCAAAAATGGGTTTCTCTCTTTTCACGTAAACTAAACATTTAGTTCTCCTCTACTGAATGGCAGTCGGTTGTAGGGAAAAGGATGATTGTGCATGAGAGATGATTGTGTGTTGTTTGGAGAGTAAGGAAAACATCTTACCATTCTCTTCTGGGCAGCCCAACTTACTTTTCTGTGTGAACGTTAAGGCCATTTGCATGTCCCCTATTCTCAGGTAGACTAGTGAGTTTCAATGTCATTTTCTCTGGAGTGTGCAAGGGACGATCCCAAATATGAGTTTTGTTGGCAAATATGTTCACTTGTGCAATTTTGTGTGTGAGAGATTTCTCATTCTCTATCTTTTCTTGTTAACGATTCAAGAAGGGACATCAAGAATTCTGCACACATCTCTACGCTTCCACATCTTTCCAATGTACTTTTTGAACTATGCCAATTTGCATACTTGCAAATGGTCCCAGTTTGGTTAAAGACTTTTAGACCAAATCACAAATGCCCACAACCAAGCAAAAGACTTAGGCAGGTGTCTATGGAGAAATTAACATTAATATGTTAGCTGGCTTTCTGCTATTAGCATTTCTATGGAAAGTAGGCAGGAGTCCTGAGACTAACTTATATTCCTTACCCCACCTCCTGCACAGTGGTTTTGTCTTTTGCTGGATGGTTTTAAAAAGCTGAGGATAAAGATCAGAAGAATAGCCAGAAAGGTAGATTACTGTTTATTAACAGTAAACATTTAAAATGAGATTAACAGCCATATTTCACCCACACTCAAATCTTTATTTCAAAACTGTATACACAGTGGCTGATAAATGTGAGGAAAGAACTCAAAGTCGGGGACAGAACACAAAACCTAGAGGGATGATGTTTATTTTGAGAGGGGGAGATGGGCTTGTTCAGGGAGGGTAGGGAGAGAGAGTGTATGAGTGATTGGAGAGATGCTCTGTGCTCTTATGTTCCCTAGGGAAAATAGATGTTCCCTACTCCCTGCACCCCAGGGAGAGAGAGTCCGGTAGTGAAGCAGGGGAGGAGCAAATAGAGAAAGCAAATATTTTCTTTTCAGAATTGTTACTCACTCTCCAAAGCCAGGATTGCTGCTTCTTTTGCCAGTTCTTGCCCCAGCTGCCCAGTACGTGCACAATGTCCCTTGTACAATTTTATTTGGTGCTTTTTTAATTAGAGCAAAACAAAATTTGCTCCCAGACTTTGTTTTATATATCAAATGTCATGTAAATTAAGTTTTGAACACAACATCCAGTTTTGTTTGTCTTCCTTTGTGTTAAAGGTGTATAATAGTTTGGAAAATAAGACTTTGTTGCTTTTATTATTTCAGCCATTGACTGTTAATACAGAGCTTTGCATTGTTCATTATGTAGGGGAATTTTACATCTTGAGCGTTCGGATGACTTTTTGGCAAAATATTTAATAAAGATCATAAAATTGTACATTCATATTATTTTATTATGCCAGATTTAGTGCTAACTTATGACCAGAGTACATAGGAACAGGTATTGATATATGTGTATAAATAGCTTTGAATTTAAGGGGGACAAGTACCTGGGAACTTATTCTTGTGTTAAAGGGGGAGAACAATTTTCTCCTACCAAAATATTTAAAAAGCTTTAATATTAGTGTGTTTCTAATTTCCTCTAATTTTGGAGCTATTGACCAATCTGGCAACTGGAGACAGGTTGGGACTGTATTATAAATCTAATAAAAACCTAATAAAACTTTTAAACTAGCTCACACATCTGCAGGCAAATGCTGGTGTTAGGTAATATTTGCCATTGCATCTCTCATGTGCTTCACATTTTGATATCAATTGTGTGATTGTTCTATATGTCAATGAAGAAAAAAGAAGGAACCAATTTACATAATTTTTTGTGGTTATTTTTTTATAAATTGTATTCGATGCATATTTTTGTAACATTGTATATGTATATTGTAGATGTATTTTACAGTAGTTTGCTCCTCACTCAAAGTACAGTATTTTAGTCATCCATAGCACATATTAGCTATTCAGTAATTGAAAGAAATCTTCAACTTCTTCTTATACCAACACCCTATTTTTGGAAAATTTGTGTAAGGGTCCATGGAAGTTTTACTGTACTTTGCAAAGAGTATCATTAATAATCCATGGTATCTTTCTGGAAGAATTTGTGTAGTAATCTAAAATGCTTCTTATGGGGGAAAAAAACTCTTTTGAAAACGATAGCTTGTTATATAAGATCAGTAAAAGGAAGATAAAACCTCTTTTGGCAATTTTGCTACTTTTCCCATACAAACATCATATCCTTGTTTGGTTAGGTCACCAATTTTGAAAGGCACTCACACTTGGACATTAGGTAGCACAGTTTGTAAAAATTGTAGTATTAGGTGGTCTAGACCCAGGCTTCTTTTCTTGATCTACCATTACTTTTTCATTTACATTTTTCTGGGTTTCAGAGCTGTAGATGGCATAATTATGAGCATGTCCTACATAAAACAGGAGAAGAACATCCTGTCTAACAAACTGAAGTACCAATTGTAGTAGTGATTTTACTTTCACATATAGCTATCTGAATAAATATATTTGAAACTTGTTTGTGTGTGCTGTTCATCATTCTCATGCATGAATTGAATGGACGCAATCAGTACATACATTGATTAATGACATATTGCATTAATAGGGATTTTGATGAGTGTTGAAGATGATGCTAACCAAAGTATTATAAGAAAATCTATTTTTCTGTCTTGTCTCTGCATTCTGGAAAACATATTGTAGTAGTAACATGAAGATTTTTGTAGTAGTGGTTATTTTCTCTTTCTTAAAATTTATCTTCATTGAAAATACTCTAAATGTAGTAACAGATGGTAGAACAAGGTGGCTTCGCTAATGGAATTGTTTCTACTTAATGTCACTAAATAGTCAGAGTAGGTGTAACAACATTCACACAGACTTCCAGCAACTGGAGATCCTTCTCAATTGCAAAAAAGTAACTATTCTTACAGCCACTGAAGAATCTAGTGTCGTATAGCTTAGGTATGAAACCTGGCAGCATTACTGTTCTTGTTACATTTACAGCCATGAGGCAGACTTGTGGTTCTTCCCCAACTGTGAAGAGCAGAGACATAACTCTAAGGTAAATGCTGTCAATTTGCTATTGTAGTTGAGCATTAGTGTCCAGCAGTAGGATTATTTCCTTTATTCCCAGTAATCAACTCTTGCAGCTTAAGTTATACTGTCCGTGTGTTATATACTGCTGTAGACAGCATAACATACCAGTTTGGACAAAAAGCTAATTTTTCCATAAGAAAACATAGCTTTTTCTGTCCACTGCAGTGTCTATAAGGGATTTTTTTATTTTTAAAAGTCAGGCTTTAAAACTTTATCTTGACTAGAAAAAAAGAGATAATCTATTTTACTTCTTTAGTTTTAAGGTATTAAGTGTTAACTGGCTGGTTATTAATTCCATAGAGCCAGAAGGTATATTGTTTTCAACATTAATACTAATACATTTTGCATTAGGAGGCTGTGTCAGGAAATCATGACTCCTGGAATCAAAGGGTTAAGTTCACTATGTACCAAGCCTGTTGTATAAATATCATGCTGTATATAGAGTGTTGGGTTGTTAAAGTAAGCGTTGTTTGTTTAGTCTGAATACTTTATTGAAGTAATCATTTTAGAAAATTTTGTTTTAAGCAAGTTAAGTATACATTTATTTTTCATCATTTAATGTTTGTTTAATTAGTATTCAGTATTCAGAATACTGTAGGTGGAAGATACATGTGCATATACATATATGTATACATATGCATGGCTGAAAAATTAGACTATTTTAATTGTATTCAGTCATAAATTTGGGACATGCCCAAAACAAAGCAAGCCCAAGCCCTGATTTGTCCTACCAAAAGTGGCAAATAAATACTAAAACTGAATTAAAAAGGAATCCAAACTAGAAGAAGAAAATACTGAATGTTGTATGGTGGCTGTTGAAAGCATGAAGCTAGTGGTGAATCTAAGTGAGATGTATTTGGGTTGAGTATATAGTGCACTTTATCAAGTAGCAAATGGTAAGAGTAGGAGCATGAGCAAGTGCTTCAGTGAACCATTTTCTGCAGCAGATAGAGAAAAATGTACCAAAAGGGCATGCAGCTTACCATCTCCTGGGCTCACTTGCTTATTCTGTCTTCCTTAGTGCAGCCCCTAGTTCAGCCACCTCCCTTGAGAGCTGATAAAAAGGCACAAAATTATTAGCAAAAATATACTTGTTCAAGAAACAGTTTAGGGGGGTTGCATGTGTGTACACACCCTGCCACCCACACTCCCAGAAAATTGCATCCTGAACAAGTATAATATTTTTGTTAGTCATAAAGAAACAATAAAAAAGAAAAAAAATCACAATAGGAATAAATGTGGAGAAGAAACTGGGGGCGCTGATTTAACATTTTTTCCTCTCTCTCGTAAAGGCTACCTGTAGCCCCAGTTGCCTATCTAAGTAAGTGAAGAATTTGCAGCTGCAAACACATAAAATAAGAAATATATGGTCTGGATGAGAATTCATTTAGAGTTTCCTTTTACATTAACTTAACCAAAAATAGAAAATAATTTAATTAGTCCAAAACTCTGTCAAGGCATTATAGCCAACTATATCCTATTCATGTCTTTTTTGTTTAAATGTTTAAGTATGTCTTACCAACCAGAGGAGCAAGGAAAGGATTTTTTTATATTGTAGAGTGCATTGATGTAGTACATAATATGGGTGGGGAGTAGTGATAAACAGCCTCCTTGCCCTCTCAGGTATAATTGTGGAGAAATGCTTGGCCTAGATAAAAGCTTGGAGTAAATTTGAATTACATTAAGGCATGAGGAAGATTTAAATTTGAGAGAGAGTTACTGGAAAAGCGAACACCTATTTTTCCCTAATAAGTGAGCTAGGAAGCATGTGGAGTTACCCTGTTAAGGTACAGAATTTTTCTGCAGTGATATGCTTTCTAGGGCTGTGCAAAATTTCGTCAGCTGTTTCATTTTGACGTTGTTTCGACTCATTCTGAGCTCAAAACAGCAAAATTTAAATGAAAAAAAGTCTTCGAAACAGCCTCAAAACAAAATGAGGGTAGTCAAAACATTTTGAAAGTTTCGTAAAGTTTCAAGTTTCAAAGCTGGGCTTGCCTGCAGGGAAACAGGAAGTAAGGAGAGGGAGGGGAAAGAGGGGGGGAAGGACTGCTCTCATATGGACTGTGTAGTTGGCCAGTGACTGTGATCCTTCCCTGAGGTCCTTTCTGATCCCAGTGCTCTGGGGCCCCAGCTCCAGTGATGGCGTGTCTTAACACACACACAAAGCCACGTCACAAGTTTTGCTTGACAGCAGCTTGAGGTGCAGTTTCCCAGAAACCCCTGCACCTATCCATGAAACCTGGCAGACTTTGTGTCCTCAGCAGGAGCTACCATGCCTTTTGTTTTCACCCCCCTTTGTGTTCACACTTTCAAGTGGCATGAATTTTGATTTCAAGATTTTGAGGTGCAGTTTCCCAGAAACCCCTATACCCAGCTCCTTTAAACTTGACAGACTTCATGGCCTCAGCAGGGGCTATCAGGCTAGGAATGACAAACTTATAGGCAGTTTCGTGATTCCCCATTATAGCCTATGGGCGAAATGTAGAAATGCGTCAAAACAGCAAAACAATTTTGATGAAACAAAATGGAACAGTGCTTTGAAATGAAACAAAATGTTGAAACAAAACATTGTCCCTTCAAAATGGCAAAACAGAAGTCAAAATGAAACGGTGCTGTGTCATTGTAGAGGCAAGGGCGACCATAGAGCGAGAGAGAGGAGGCAAGAGAGTTATTTTTAGTTAAGAGCTTTGTATGTGGGGATGGACAGATGGGTGAATATACCTGCTTGTAGGTTCTTAGTAGGGTTAAAAACAGTTTCCTTCTAGTGTAGAGTGATAAATGAGAGAAGTAAAGAAAAAAACCAACCAGAAGTCAGATATTTTATAATGTGTACACAAAGCACAGTTATTAAAAAATGCTTACAGAGCCTCAGTTTTTGGTCACTTAGGTGTTTTACCCATGTGAAAAATACCCAAATGATTTTTCACTCTTAAGCAACAAGCATTTAAAAAACAATCTTTACATTGAAATAATAGAATGGCAGTTTATAGGTTCCTAGGTAACCATCACCGTCTAATTTAAAACGTTTTTATATAAATTATCTTGTTTATCTCCTGTATTCATTTGAATCTTAATTTGTTGTTGAAAATATGTATATAATTTATATATAACATCTTTAAACCTGTCATCTTCAGGTAACATTTCATTGTTAAAACATATTTGCAGTTAGCTGTGTATGTAAAATATTACTGCCTTTTGGATTTTATAGGGACATATTAAGAAAGATTATATGCCACTCTTTCATGTAGCTGCTTGAACTGACTAAAATGGAAATGAGACAATAATAGCTGGAGGATTGTGCCTGATACAGGGGAAGAATTATTTTGTGCACGGACTCTTTCTTTTTTGATAGCACCAAACACACTGTATGTTGAGTTGCAACCTTTTACATTGTCTTGTGGGGATTTATACAAGTTCTACATACAATCATGCAACTTTCCAAACTAGGGGTTAACGTATGAGCTTTGATTTCAGGAAGCATTTTGTTTCTAAATGTAAGTTTAGGCTACTGTCCATCCTCCTGGTTTCCCCTCTCTCATTCAGTTCCATTACTGTGACTGTTTCTGAAACGTATATCCTTTTTTTGTTGGTCTCCTCACTCTGGTATCCCAGTTTCCTTTTTGCTGCCTTCTGACTAGAATTATATTTATAATGAAATATGAAACAAAGGTCTGACTTTTGTTTAGGCTCACAAGTATCGGGCCCAACACTTAGAGCAATGGTGGCCAACTCATGGCACCTGTGCCACAAGTGGCAGAGGTAGCTGAGGTGTTTGGTTTGTGAGGTACAGAGTTAAAGGGGGAACCAGCAACAGGAATTGGGTGGCACTCAGGAAGAGGACAATGGTCAGTAGTCAGTGCTGGATCAAGAGTTTGGTCCTGTGGGAACTGTGCACAAATTCAGTGTTGCTACATCTGGGTAGTGATGCAAGTCAAGGGCACTGGGCAAGAGCAGTTGCTGATTATTAGAGCGGCACTATTTCAGACTTTAGATTTCAATTGTGGCACACTTACCACCACTGATTTAGAAAATATTCTTTTCTCATGCACGCAATTCCAGGTTCTCTACAGGATGGACCCAACACTTACTTTACACCCAGGAGATACTACTGTGAATGAGATGGGTGGCAGAGCATGTATCTTTTTCCTCATCTCATTTCTGGATTGTAGGATCTGAAGAAGGAGTTGTTGTTTTTTATTCACTGTCTCAACAGCTGGAAATCCCTATCCACCCTAACCCTCCCACCATGCTTCCTGCACAGCCTTCCCATTCTCCATAACTGCTCCTCTTTGTGCTGCATGAGTAGCTCCCTTATGGTAGTGGGAGATGCAGGTTTTCTTGAGCCACTCCTCCAGACTTTTTGCAGCAGGTCTGATTGGTCTGATTCTTCCCTGAGCTGGCTGATTGCCCAGAAAACCCTGTGAAGAGCTGAGTTGGGGACTTGTGAATGGCTCCCCACTCAGCATGTTTCTATTAAAGAATTTGCTCCCAGGCAGGTCCCTAATTATTCAGGCTTAGGATTCTACCAGTCAAATAAGGGAAAGAGAGGGTCTCTTGATACCCTTCAGTTTAATAAACATATTGATATACAGTGATTTAAAAATTACTAATCCAGAGAACAGCTGAGCAAAATATTATTTATACTACTTGGCACTCTCATTTGTTTTTTCTTACTTTTAAGTCACCACCTGCTTCAGTTTTAAAAGCTGTTCCAGGTTAAATCAGGTGTAGGGTATAAGCCTCTTTCCAGGGGCAATTAAAAGCCTGCCAAAAATTTCCTCCAAAAACAAAAGCCTTTGTTTAAGCACTAAAGCAACCACGCCCAGAAAGAACAGGTACCTTGATGTATACTGTTTTTTCTGTTTCCCTTCTACATAAAATTCAAGACAGGCACTTAAATTGATATACTGGCTCAGATCCTTTCACTACAACAAGTAATTATTTTTGTCTTTGCAAATACATTTTTCTTCATAAATTTGCTATTTGTATTGGTTACTTACCTCATACGCATTGGCTGATATTTATAAGTATTTTCTTTAGTATGTGTAGGTATTAATTTTGAAATAGCTACAGCAAACAAGGTGATTTTTGTCAGCATTTTAAATATAGTAAAAGGGAAAAAATACATAGGTGCAACCACCAGGGGAGGTGTTAATTTTAGTTCACAATTCAGTTTGCCAGTATGTAAGTTAAAACTATATATATTAAAATTAACTGAATGATCATATAAAACTTTGTATTTAAGCCCTAATGTAGGAACAGTTTCGGTGACTACCCATTACATGGGGAAAGCACCATAGCTCAGCTTTTAAGTACTGACATTTTTGATGCTAACACTTCACATTTCTTCCCCATAAAACTCTCATCTCATCATCTTCTGTTGCTACTGCACATTTATCTATTTACATTTGCCAACAGGCAAATTGTAGATCTTCTCATGCTAGCATGAGAAAAATCAGTTTCTTTCTTGATTATAGCAACATGGTGTGAAATAGACCACATGGCACAAAGTGTTGCTAAACAATACCTACTAAATGACAAAGGAGTTTCTGAAAAGGAATCCTACCAAAATTACATAAAAAGGGAATTGTATTGTTTTCCAGCAACTGCTGTTCCCACAAGGAACCTGAAATAGAAGGGGAGCATGGTAGTCTCACTTGATTACAATAAATACATTTGCTTAAGGCAGTGGTTCTCAGCTGAAGTGCCAGGTGCCTTGAGATCCTTTGAAGGATGCCATGAGATGTGAGGAGATAGGCAGATAAGTCCAAGTTAAGGCTAAGGCCCTGGCTGGCCATTCCCTGTCCCCAGTGCCTGGCCCCTCTTCAGGAGGTAAGCACTGTAATTAAGTCATTTTTTAAATGAATTGCTGCTCAATTCATAAAAGTTATGGAGTGGTGCCTTGAGTCTCCTGAGAGGTGCCTTGAGTCTAAACAGATTGAGAACCACTGGTTTAAGAAAACCATATAATTAGGAAAGGGGAAAAAAGACATATATTTTTAATGTTGAAGAAAAGCTCCACAGAATGAAAGCTAAGAATTTCTTAACACTAGTTTACCCTGGAACAGCTATTATTTCCAAATTACTGTTGCTACTAATTAGAGCAAATCGAGCTGTGGGCACAGTGCTCAGTAATAACAAAACTAAATACAGAAAAAAGAGTATTCTGTAAAATAGCTGACAAAGATGCATTGTAATTAAAACATTAGTCACTGACATGTTGGGTAGATGTCAGAGCATATAGACCTCATGGAACAACTGGGATTTAGTGATCCATAGTAATGGATAGACCAAGATGGATAGACAGTTGCTTGCTTGCTTGCTTGGTGTTCTTTTGTCAACAGAAGTGAGTGGTCTATAAAGAGTGATATAAATGTTCCATTAATGACCTTAACACAAGAGGTAGGAATGTACTAATGAAATTTGCTGATAAAACAATAGAATACAGAGAAAAATCAAAATATACAAGAAGAACTGGACAACTTTGAAGACTAAAATACTATACATGGGATTAAATTTAATATAAAAAATGTTGAAGATAATGCACTTAGAAACAACAGAAAAAACCCAAAGCCTAAGAATTATGCTATAGGGTAGGTGCTCATCAGAATGACTAATGCAGCCAGAATAATCACAAGATGACCAAGAACCACCGACATAATGTCGTTGTGAATCTGCAAATGGCAGACTAGATCAAGCAAAGTATTTCCTATAGAGATAGGAAATTATTGTATTTTTGTATTTTGTACATTATTGTAGAATGTATAAAGATGTATGAGCATCTATGAAAATTCACCTAAAATATTTTTGCACAATTTTGATCACACAAGTTCAAGAAAAAATTAATTCAAGCTAGACAGGAAAAGGCTGTCCATTTCCTGATCCTTCTGTCTTAGGAGAGGAGTCTAAAAGAACTTGGATAGTTCAGCCTGGTAAAACAAAGGCTCAGAGGGGTTATATAAATAAATCAAGGAGTAAACTCAAAGGAAAAAGATGACCTCTTTAAGAAAATAAATGGTATTGGTACCATTGATAGAATGAATACATTTAGACTGAAAATTAGAAGGTATCTACCCAACAGATGAATGAAGTTATGGAACAGTCTCCCATTAAACCTAAAAATGAATAGGTTTAAGAAATAGCTGAATCAGTTTATAAATGGGATTATATGATGGATTTGTTTGCAGGAGCAAGATAATCAACTTGATGAACTAAGAGGTCCCTTCCAGTTCTGTGTTCCTGAAGAAGTAGACATAACAAGTGAAGCTATGGCCTCATTAAAATCAATGGCAAAACTCCAGGAAATAGGATAGAATACATAATTTTGTTTGATCATGAAAATTTTGTTTATTGACTAATTTAATGGTCTTAAAATTACAGTATACACATGAAGAAATGGGAGTATTGTTTTTTTCATGACAGTAGTCCCATATAGGTTAGTTTTGAATATAGTTTAGATTTATTTTCTATAGATTCTTTTTATATTCTATTTCATAATTAGACAATACTACCATTAAAGAAGGAGAAACACAAATTCTATTTCTAAAAATACAGTGTGAAAACCCAAACATTTCTTCCTTTCAATATATGATCAAATCTTAGATGTTTTTTATTCTCTCTCAGTTGTGTATGACAGAAGGAGTTTTTATTAGTATGTTTTGTATAAGTGTGGCTTTTAGATTACTGTTTTATGGATTTATAGATGATAAAGTATTAAAATGTTTCAAAATCATGATAAGGTGTAACTAAGGTGTAACAAAATATAATTGAAAGCTTGAAGGTGGATAGTTAACCTGGAAGTAAATCAATTGAAATCTATTTATTTTCTTTGCAGTATGCAATATTAGGACTCAAAATGCACAAACTGTTTTTCTGGGAGCAACTATTTTAAATAATTCTTTCTTTTAATAGAATTTCGTAATCTTTAGAACTTAGTTAGCACCTGATATATAAATCTCTGTAAGGAGCTTGAACAAATAATTACATCAGTATTATGAAGTCACTATTATTATTTCCATTTTATAGATGGGAGTTGTTACCGTTCAAGAAGGAGATACTACAGTTGTTGTATATAGGGTTCTAAAAATATTAGGTCATTGTGTAGTGGTGAGCAAAAAGGCAAATAGAACATTGCCAATCATTAGAAAAGAAAGTAAAAATGAAACTCAAAGCATGACTATGCCATTCTTTCAATCTATGATGTGTCTGCATCTTGAATACTTTGTTTAGGTTTGGTCACCCATCTTGAAAAAGATATATAATGAAACTAGAGAAAATACAGCAAAGTGCAATAAAACTGATCTCAGATATGGAATGGCTTCCATACAAGACTAGGACTGCATACACACATTCGAGTTTTAAGCTTGCAATTAAAGACATTTTTTTTGCAAAAATCTTGTTGGTCTAATAAAAGATATCACCTCTGTCCACAGGCCCTGCTGGCTTTTTACACACATTTGAGTAATTTGAGAGAATTCTCCCAGGTTTGTCTTCCTGGTAGAAAAACTTAGTCACATGTACAGATATACTAATACTGATGCCCTGAGGAGTGAATAACTTTCAAGGCTGTTTAGCTGATGTGAGGGGCCCTGTGCACACATCGTAGCATGTTCTGCAGGCTCCCTTAGTTTGCCTGGCAACAGATGGCAGCATTGTTTAGAGAAGCCTTGATTGGCTAAGGCAAATTACCCATGGGCAGTCTGTGTTTCCCTGCAGTACAATGTGGGGATTGTGAAGAGGGTATGATCTGCTCCCTACTGGAGCACCAGCATCCAGAGAGGAACACTCTGTCCCTAGAGTGAGGGGGCTAGGAGGATGCTAGAGGACTATGCTTGCTTCTGAGAGAAGCCACAGTGTGTACAGACATTCACTGTCCCAGGAGAAAGTCTTCCAGGAATGATGTAACTCTGCTTGTTCCCAGGTTATTTTTCTCTTGGATTCACCATTTTTACTGTAGGAGAAAAAGCCTGAATAGCTGTACTAGGGGTGTGCAAAGCTTCAGTCACTGATTCAATTCAGAGAAGATTTGGCCTGATTCAGCGGCCAAATCACTGAACCTGAATTGAATCAGAAGACCCATTAAAAGCTCTGAATTGATTCAGACAAGGTTTGGAAAAGATTCAGCAATTTGGAAGACAGTCTTGCGGGGAAACAGAAGCTGAGAATCAGGGGGAAGAGGTAGAAAAGACTGCTCTGATATTGACATCTGTAGCTGGCCAGTGACTGTGATCTTTCCCTGTGTTCCCTTCCAGTCACAGTGCTCTGCGGGAGGGACATAGAAACAGCATACAAGGCTCTGTGTGAAGCCTTTCTCTTCATCAACCTCCTTGATACAAAAACTCATGGACACAATATAGACAGTGGATTTATAACACACTATAACCTGCCTGACTCCCCAAGTACCTCTCCACTTTTACCTGCTACAGCCCCGTTCCCCTCCCCCTCCCCATTATGTCTCTCACCCCCTGATGCCTCAATTTACAGTTTCATTGACTGGCTTTTTTGCCTGCTTACCAGCCTCTGGCCTCTTTACTATTCATTCCATCCAGGAAGAGCACACACACCAACTGTAGATGCTTCCTCAGCCTGATGAAGTGTTGTTAAACCCAAAAGCTTGACAAGATATATTTCTCCAACTATTCAGTTGGTCTAATAAAAGATACCACATCTACTCAAAGAACCTTTCCTGCCTGTTCCTTAGACTAAGATGGCAACAACCAGAAACCCAGTTAATGCACACATACAACACATGTTTTGCTTTCAACAGTTTGAGGTGCACTTTCACAGAAATCCCTGTACCTATCTTTTTAAAACTTGGCAGACTTCATGCCCTCAGAAAGGGCTACCATCCCTCTTGTTTTCATCCAATTCTGCAAATAAATGACAAAGTTATAGGTATTTTTGTGATTTCCCATTATAGTCTATGGCCGAATCACACCAAATCAGCGCACAATCTTATGAATCCAATTCGGCCAAATCAAATCAGGACAGTGATCCAAATCGAATCACTGACCCCCGAATCAGCCCAATCTGAATTGATTGCTGGCTGAATTGAATGGACAGGCCTAATCTATTCACTCTTGGTTTCTCCTGAGAGAACAGTGACATTCCCAGGAGAAACTGAATGTCAGCATGAGGCCTAGGACTCCAGCCTGAAAGAAAGAGGACTAAGGTGGGATATGAATTAGGAATGTTATTGGAAAAGTGCAAAGGATTACTTATGGTCTCATAATACAACAACTAGTATAGCACCTGCTGAAATTAACACAACAAAGTATTTTTTTTCAGACGATGCATACCTAATTTGTGGAACTTTTATTGTAGAGGCCAATAGTATAACTAGATACAGAAAGGGATAAAACATATTTATGGAGTATAGGTCCATCAGGCTGTATTAAACACAGTAGTTAAAGATATGGCCATCCCTTAGTCTGTCACAGCTGGTAACTGGGATGGTCTGATAGGGGATGACTCAGTGTATAAATGCCGTTTTTTATAGCCCTCTGAAGTGTTCAGTATTTGCCATGGTCAGAGATGGCCTTTGGTCTGACCATAGTGGTGATATGGTGGCTCTTACATTTTTATTTTAGGCTAAGTCAAATGACTTACTGAACAAGTGTTGTGGAACTGCCAGAGCCAAGAATTGAATACAGAGCGAGCTCTTTTTAACCCTAAAAGGCCACACTTATTGCCAGGGCACAATGTATTTATGCTGGTATAATCAGCATTTTCCCTGTTGTTAGATGGAGTGGACATAACTCAAGTCCACTGTAGAATTAGGAAATATCAGGAATGAAACCATACTAGTATAAGTTACATTAGTGTACATAACATGTGTCTGCAGCTTAACCCAGAGGCAGCTGTTTACTCAGAGCTAAAAGCAATTACCTATTCCCCCACCACCTAGTGGCGAAGTGCTCTGTAGCTGCTTACTGCTTGTAACCCTTCAGTATGACAGCATGTCTGCATGCTCCAGATTTCTAGTGTACTTTGTATAAAATTGATATAGGTTACAACATTTTTTTGTAAATGTGTTCAGACTCTCATTTAGTATACTGCAGGATAGTTCAGTCTTAGGAAATGTTTGTTTTGGATGGGGAAATAGTTTTTGAAGCTTTCTTAGATATTTTACATACATATTTACCTTACTAGTATTCACTGAACTGGGATTCAACAATTTGTATCATAGTACCCTAACACTGCATTTTAAAACAAACGATTATTACTTTCTGTATGGTCTTTAAGAACATTTATAGATCATTAACATAAGTTCTATTAAATCAGACTTAATCTTCTTAGCTAATAATGTTAATACATTTAAGGGAAAGAATTTCTCAGTAACTGTCAAAATTAGAATTCTGTAATCCTAATGGCATGCAATAAAACTGTACAGGGTAAATTTAAAAAAAACCCATTAAACTCCTCTAACCTACCTATTTTAAAAAGCATTTGTAATGCCTCATAAAAAGTTTGTTTATTATATGTTATTGTATAGTACATATATTGACTTGATATAGAAGTTGGTGCATGTGTGTGTATGTTGGTGGTGGTACTTAAAACACTTTGGTGAAGGCAATGATGACATAATTTGGATAGTAAATTAGAATTTAAACACACACACACACACACACACACACACACACATAAAAACTGGATTTATTATCATTTACATATACCATATTTTCTTACATAAGACATACCCTCTAAATAAAACACATACCTGGTTTTGGCTGGCAGAACATAGAAAGAGAAGATTTTTCCAGAGTCATGCCCAACTGTTTGACACTGAGTAAAGCCTCCTGGGAACACATGTTCAGAAAGTGTGGCATCACCCAAAGGCAGTCTGGGTGAGGTAGCAGGAACTCTCTGGTGTGACAGGAAGTTCTTGCTGCTTCACCCAAACTGTCTGTTGGGATGCCACACTTTCTGGACACTCTGTATGATCTAAAGTAAGTCTTCCTGGGAATGTAAAGTTAGGCCCCAGACCCTTGTAAGGGCAGTTAGTTCTTACTGTAAGTAGTTCTTTATATAAGTTCCTGTAAATAAAGTGTTGTTTTTCCACATCACTGACCTTATCAAGATCCTGCCAGCAGTTCACTTGCTGCATCAGGTATGAGCTACAGTGCTTAAGCAATAGCTACGGCTGTGAGACAGTTAACATAGGACTCTGCACCTTCAGCTTGTTGAGCCAAACAAGCGGCAGCCATCTCGGCAGCTGCATGGCTTGCAGGGTGTTGCCATGCTTGCTTCTTTTCTAGTGAAGAAAACAGCTTCCCTACTTAATGCATGCACTCCAATTTTGGGAGACTGGTATCAAGGAAAAGGGCACACAATGTATGCAAAAAATACAGTATAAAATTTACAGTACAACACAGTACATGCTCTTGCTGTGTATGAAATCATTTTGAAATTATACACCCTGAGACTTGATATTGGTTATCCATCAAGGTGCAATGTTGCAAAAACCATTATTGTCTTATGATGTTTTCAACCACAGAGTGAATGATTCTGCTTGGACACACTTAACCAGCCCAGGAATAAATAAGATTTAGGGCACCTTTTCTAGCTCCCTTCACCATGTAGGGTGAGCAGAGGGTTTCCTGAATAGGACTGCTTGGCCATAGCTGCCAGATTGCACAGGTACAAGACAACCATCTGACTAATGCTATCTGAATTCAGATTCATGGCTTGATATTGCCAGATTCACTAATCGTGACTCCATCACCACTGGTCCATTGCTGCGGGGCTTTTGGAGGTTGGTACAGGAGAGCGTGCTGGTCCCTGTGGTAGAAGCCTGGATGTGATTGTTTAATGTGAGGAAGCTGGTGTACAGAAACAGCAACCGCACAGTCTTGACAAGGTGGGGATCTGGCCCCAGTGGCAAGGGAGAGCCATAGATGACAGGAGACCTCCATCATGCTGCAGTCTTCTTCCTTCTTTACAGCAGTTGAGATCCAGACATGTTCTTCCACCTGATCCACCACTGAGGACTTGGGGTTTGACCAGGGGTGGGCAGTTATTTGAGCTGGAAGGCTGCTTAATGAGTTTTGATGAGCTGTCAAGGGCTACAGCAGTAGCTCTGCCCCCTGAGAAGTGTCCCCACCCCATGCTCACCATCTTTGGACCAGAAGTCCTGCCCCCTGATCTTTGCCACCAGAAGTCCCTCCCCTTGCCCACAGAAGTACTCCTTTGCGGAAGGGGTTGCCATCTTGGAAAAAATCCAAATCATATACTAAAAGTCAAACATCTACTATAACATTTTAACTTGATTTCAAAAAATATTTTTGTTCTGATTTTTGTGTGTTTGTGGCCAGTCCTGGAGTGAGAGCTGCATGTGGTGGCACGGAGTGGGGAAGGCAGCCAGCTCCATTGTGTGGGGCTTCCCCCCCCCCCCCCCCCGATGGCACAGGAGTCCCGGGAGCTGTACAAGAGCCCTGCTCAATAGAGGTGGGCCGGCCTAGCTCCGCTCCTTGCCACCATGTGCAGCTCCTGAAACTGGCCGAAGCATGTGCCACCGGGCAGCAATGCCTGCATGGGCCATGAACAGCCTGAGGGCCTGCTGCTTCTTCTGCTGGCAGCAGGAGCTGTGTGCCATGGGGAGTCCCCTACCCTCCTACCCTCCCTTGCACTCCTGCCCACCCGAGGTCTGTGCTCCTGCCACCCCATGCTCCCACCAGGCCCAGCCCTATGCTCCATGTGCCCACCCAGCTGCAGCTTCCCTACCTGCTGCCTGGAGTGAGCTCTGCAGCAAGGACATGAGGAAGAGCCGTTGGAGGCTGGGGAAGCTGAGCAGGTCCCCTGGTGGTTGCAGCAGTGGCCCCACCTGGAAGCTGTGTGTGCTGGCTGGGGTCAAGGCCTTTCCCGGCATGAGGGTGGGAGTGAAATGCATGGTCTGAGCTGGGTACAATTAATTTGTGGGTGCCCACAGGCCAAATGAAATTACCTGGTGGGTCATATTTTGCCCACTCCTGGGTTGGACCGTGGTTTGTCTGGAACCTCCCCTCAGACTGTAGACAAGCCTGCTAGGAGTGCGAGACTCTGGGCAACATAGCTCTATGATCATTGGGACACACAAGCCTCTCTACCACTACAAGGGCTCCATCCATTAATTATACATAATATAATGCTAGTAATACTGTAATAATGATTTCTGTTATAATACAAAACTAGGGCCCCATTGTGTTAATTGATGCATAAACACATAGCAAGAAAGAATCCCTGTCCCAAAGATTCCCGAAGAAGGTAAAGTGACAACACAGACAAAGTGTGAGAGGGGGAAAGAGGCATAGGGTGGTGAAGTAACTCTCAAAAGACACACTAAGTAACCAAGTAGGGAATAAAACTGAGGTGGTCTGAGTCCTGGTGTTTTGCTCTATGTAATTGGCCACTGGCTTCTCCTTCCCCCTCTCTCCTCCCATTGTATAAGATGATACTAAATATTTCACTTCAAATCTTTATCATAGCAAAAGCAAGTTGAAGGCAGGGCACCTTACAGACTAACCAAAAAAGATATAGCTGTCTATATCTATATTTATATCTATAGATGGAGATGGAATGGGCACAAGCTGTCATGAGCTGAAGCTCACTTCATCAACTTCAAGACTAAGTCAGTGAAAGTGAAAAAAAAATTATGACTTTATAGTCTTAGTTTATTTTTTAGCATAGATGTGTCTCTGTTTTAAAAAATAATATTACAGTTGATATCCTGAGGAGGTGGGCACGTCACAGTTTATTATTGTGTGATTTCCCTGAATTTTACTTCATAAAATGGAACAGATTCCTAACCAGTCTGTCCAAATTAGCGGCCCATGACAGATGTGTTTGCAAAGCCTACTACCTGGAGATATGGTTTATAATGAACAAAGGGTGAAGATGAAGTTGACTAGATGAGTGGACACTGGATACACAACTTGTACACATATGCCAGATATTATTCACCTTTCAAAAGGTAACTTTAGAGGAGTGGGGTGATATGTTTATGTCATGCCCCAGCCCATTTTTACCCCAGTCTAAAGTAAAATTATTCAGATCTTTCAAGCTGGTATCTATTAATATAATTAATTCAATAAATAAAAGACAGCCTAGGTATAAAGGCTCATTTTAAGATAACATGTTTTACATACCATATAGTCCAAGTATCATTTTATATACAATCCCAACAGCAAAGTAAAGAGTCTAAATAATTGACTATGTGGAAAAAAAAAGATAAGATCTAATGTGATGGAAAAGCTTAAGTAAATCTGAAGTGAAGGATACTAAGGATATGCTGTTTTCTTGCATTTTTATTCTTTTGTCACCTATTTACCAGATCCAATTTTAGAATTAGTGATTGAAATTTGAGGGCCTTAGCATCACCAAAATCACAAAGTAAATTCTTTATAGTTTTCTTGGGTATTCAGATCTTCAGTAGAAATGAAACAATTGACTGAGTTAATGGTTAGGAAAATGTAGACCCTCATCTGTTCAACACAGCATATGACTAAAACAACAAGGTATGCATGGTCCAGAAATATTTATTGATAGTGGCTCCTCTACAAACAAGATAATTTTGCAAGCACCAATTGCAGCTCAATATTGGCACTGAACACTAGTGTGTGAAGGGTATGATTTTTTTATATAAAAAAAGAAAGGTCATTTCTTACATTATTATTTATGACCAATGGTTTTTCTACTAAGGGAATTTTAGGAAAATCTTTCTTCCAAAATGGCTGCTACTGCCATTGTTCTTCATGGGACTGACTATTCACCTCTTGTCTTCTGCCATTAAAGGGCTACTACCTCCCTTGGCTTTTCTTTCTTAATGGCTCTGTCTTGAATGAGAGCAAAAAGGCAGATCTGTTCTCAGTACCATTGAATTGGTGGTAATGGTTAAAAAAAATGATTTCTTTTAATTTAAAGTACAGGAAATGCTCAGGAAAACTGTATTGAGAGAAAGATACAGTTGAGAGTGCTGTCCTCAATTTAGGGAATAAGATATTACATAAGTGCTGTAATTATCTCCAAAGCCAAGCATAAGCCCAGGAAATTAAGAATTAAGGTTAAATTTAGAAGAAATCCAAACAAGTTAATATATGGAAATTTGCAAATAATTTCTATCCCTAAATCACACCGTAGGGCAGAAGAGGAGGAAAAAAATCAGAAGTGTCATTAAAACACACTAATCTGACACCACAAACACTAATATATTTTAATCATAATCACATTTCTACTGCATGGTGTCGCTACAGAAAATCTGAAAGAAGAGCATGTCAGAACTAGAGTTCTTTCAACATTGGCACAGAGTTGCTATAAAAAAACCCAACCTAAGTATTTTCAAGTAACCACATGATATTACTTGAGAGAGCAGAGTTTTGCTATGCTTAGACTAGGAAAGAATCACTGGGGTGCAGGTACTACTTTGCTTATTTAGGGTAAAGCCTGATTTTCTAAAAGTAGCTACATGGCAATGCTCAGATCTACCATATCACATTAGCAAATGCTGCTAGTTTAAACTATTTCAGTGCATTTACTAGATTCTTATCGTAACCCAGCAGTACTGACAGAGCACAAAAGATTATGTATACCTTTTGCTTATTGACATTGCTGTCAATACCACTGTTGAGTTGTGTGCAACAAATCTTACATATTTAAGAACTGGAAGGCTTAGCAGCTGCAAAATAACTACCAAACCCTCTGCCCACACAAAAGTGGTTTAGAAATAACAGGTTTTTAACAGAAAAATTAGGCAAGTTAGTAAGAACTTATATATTTGCAGCCAAAGAGTATACCAAGTAACTGAAAAATACAAATATTTTATCAATTTAATATAATGCATAACAAATCAATTCAAGCCACACGTTACAAACCCTAAATTATACCCAGATGCCAGCTTATGTAAGTGTCAAAACAGATTCTTAACAAAAACAATCCAATAAGAGTTTTGCTATTAGGAAGAGGAAGTGTGTTTGTGAAAGCAGCAATCCACATACGTGGAGGGATACAAGTTAATCCAGCTTCTTCCTCACTGAGTGCATCTACATGTGCAACTAGCCCCAGGCTCTGGGTGGTTGTGTTGGGCAGTGGAGGGCCTGGCTGGAGCAAAAGTGTGATAAAGTGCAGGGCTAGGTGGCAGGCAGCCCCCACACTTTAGCACCCTTCTGCCCCAGCTAGCCCCTAATCACTGTCTACACGTGTTTCAGCAGAGTAAATTACTCTGGGTCCTCATCAGTACTATCCTATGGCAAAGTTAATTAATTTACTATGCCCTAATACCAGTGCACATGTAGGCTATGACGCTTCACTGCGGAGCCAGTTAGTAAGCTCCACAGTAAACCGCACATGCAGATGCACCCATTATGTCCTTCTTAGGAGCTTTGGAGCTGGCTGTTCATTGAAGGGGTTGGGTTTCAGTTTGGTTTTTGAAGGGATGATTCAGCTAACAGCTTTAATATTAGTTCCAGAGCTCTAGGGTTTGTTGTGATCAGGTCTTTCCCCTACCACTGCACATAGTATGTTCTCATCAGGGTATTCAGTTTCCTTCTGGCAGCATCTTGGTGTATAAGAATGCCTATCTTATTTGTGAAGTCCTAGGCACCTCAGCTGCAGAAGCCATCATGTAAATAAGATTGAAGTTTTCAGAAAGTCAGCAGAAACACCATCAAGAGCTCAGGTCCCTTCTTTCAAGAGGAAGGCCTTGTGTAAAAGAAAGATCTGAGGATCTCCCTCCTTTTAAGTCATTAGCCACATTTATGGTCCCTTGGGTCAGAAATCCTATTCAATTATCTGTGTTTTGTGGCACAAATCACTTATATTCTTGTTTCAGTTAGTCTATACCACTGGTGGTTGCACAGTTGTGAGATGCAAGGGTCTCAGGCCCGGTACTCTGCTTAGTTTAGAGGCTTGGACTGGTAGGCCACACTCAATCCTGAAACTGTATCACTGGATTATTTCCTGGGTCCATAACTATCCATGGGCCCTAGCACTCTGGATCTTTCCCTACCTCCTGCAGTGCCTGCCTCACCGCTGTGTTAGTTTCAATGTATACCAAGCCCAGAAGATTTCTGCCTACAGTGGGATCTCTCCAAACAAGTTTGTATACCTGAGGAACTCCAAACCTTTTATCTTCCCAGCTCACACTGATAATCCCTTTTTGGCTGTCAGTCTTTATAAGCCCCACAGTGAGTAGAGCTGGAAGTGGTCAGCTTACAGACCCTTAACAGGATATTATCATTTACTACACACTACATTTCTCTTCACAGCCTAATTAAAACATTTTGCTTTTCTGACAAGGGCACATTCAAATAATCCTTATAATTTGATCTGTCCAGGTACGGCATCTGAAGAAGAAATAGAACAAGACAACACTTGAGAACCTTCAGAATTTACCCTTTCTTCTTCATGCCTTAATTGTAGTTAGGCTCCTTTATTGTCATTTGTTTCAGGATCTGTGGGGCTGTTTAGCTAACTTATGAGACAAAGGTATCAAGAACAGATCTTTTTATGTTGTATATGCTCCATATACAATACAATAAAGAAGTATAGTGCACTCCCACTTTCATGATTGTTTTCCTGAGTTTGCAGCTGCTGAGAAATCATAAGAGTGAAAAGAGTTCTTGACCCATTATCCTACAAAAAGATGATAAAAAAGTAGCTTAGCTTAGGAGGAAGGCATAGTTGGGGAATATTGCTTCACTCTTAAATGTAAACTAACCCAGAAATTCTTGTGCTTTTCCTGACTATTATTCCAAAGGAACCAAGATGACTATTTAATCTCTGGATCACTCACACTTATTATTTAAATCAAATGTTATATTTCAAGTTTCAGTAACAAATATCAGTAATCCTGTCAGCATTAGTCATCATTTGCACACATGCACCTGCCCCATTTTTTAGAGTCCTCCTCATAGTATTGTGAAAAATATGGAAAGAATCAAAACCTTGGTATCGTTGTTCTTGAAGTTTCTCAAATTGTTATTAGGGGTTGGGGAGCGATATGTAAGACCCAATAGTAAGTGCTTTCAGAAAGTTTGCATTGCTGAGAATGCTTGCATCCCAACTGTGTATCTCTGAACAGGCTGTCTTGCAGACAAATAAGTATGTTCCTTGAGTCTTGATACCTGGAGCCACATGGTGGCATCAGATTCTAAACATTTACTTAAAAAATGTTAATGCTTTCATGATTTGATGAAAAATATGAAAAGATGGCATGATGTTTCCCTGACAGAGGCAGAAAATAGCAACCACCACTGGATAACACTGTTGCAATATACAAACATTTAATTTCTACTGGGAGAATCACTTTTCTCCTCTGCATGTTTAGCTCCTGCCCCTTCAACTTCCTCTTGCAACCTGTACCACCCAGCTAACCTGAACAGTGCAGGGTGAGAGCGGCTGCTGTACATGGTGGCAAGGCCCAACTTTCTGCTATACCAAAGTGCCCCCACCTCACTCCGACTGCTCTGGGTCAATCCTAAGCAGAGTTGCCATGCCCCTTTTTTACTCCTGCTCTAGTACAGGCCTAACACAGCTGTATTGGGGTAAGGCATGCCCCTGCAGACTGTCATGCCCCTGCAGCAAGGCTCCTGGAGCCTTGCAGCAGCTCAGCACCCTCACCCCCCATCCCCTCGTGCACTTTCCTGGGCCAGCCCAAGGGAGTGCAAGGAATGGGACTGTTTTCTTGCAGGGAAGAATTGGGAGGATTCCGGCCATGAGAGAATGGCCCCCTGCTGACAGTTGACTGTTGAGATGTGGGGGCATTCTCCTGGAGCTGGAACCTTTCCAGTACTGTCTGTAGCAGCTTCTGCCACTTAAGAGGTTGTCTTTTTCCCAGGCAGGGGACAGGGCAAGCTGTTAAGAACTGGATTCCACTAAGGGCAGGGTGGCTAAGGGAGCATCTCCCTGGCTGGAGAGATTGCTTGTGTTGCTCTCCAGTCTTGGGGCCGGAGGCATGTCTGTATAGTCCACGTCCTGGGCTATTTTTCTACTGGAAAAAATTTCTCCCAGTAGAAATTAGCATTTGTCCACAGCCTGTCATGTCATCATCCACAGGTTTGCTGCCCTCTCTCACAATGATGCAGAGTGCAAAGTTGTGGAAATAATCATAGTTTGGGTTAATTGTTTTAAAGAGGTTTTCCCATTTGCTTTCTTTAAGTTTATTTTGAACTAGAGAACTTCTTCCTTTAACTGTTTTATATATTTCTGTATCTTGTGTTGTATTAAGATGCAGGTTCATTCTAAATGCATTTTTAGTTGTGTATAGCTTTTTGTAAGAATTACCCTATAGGCTGGATATTTTTTACACTAGTTTTGAAGCCAGAGGCACTTTTTCACAAAGTCTGTTAGTTTTTAAAATAACTCACTGTGCTCCTTGGTGGTTTTATTTTGGTTTTGCTTTGGGCATTTTTAAAGGGTACTTTCAATATGTTTTATGAAGTTTGGTAGTTAGTCAGTTGTTTAGGTGATTGGTTTATCTGGGATTTCTGTTTTGTTTCATTTAATGTTCTTGTTATTTTGCCATGTGACTAATCTGGTAGCATTATTTATATTTTAATTTGTATCTAAGGTTTTTTTTCCCTTACATTTTTAAACCAAACTGTAACCAAACTACGTTACTTAAAGTGATCTTAATGCCATATAAATATATCACTTCACTTGTTTTTGGTTGACAGAAATACAGAGTACCATAGATTCTTATGTAAAAAATATTTAAAGAAAGGTAATTTGCATGTTCAACCTTATTTTTTTCATTATTTACTTGCCTCTTTTTTTTCTACACTAGTACTTAGGAGTATCACGCAAAGATCCTAGCTTTATGTGCTTTGCATATTACAATCCAGATCGGGGCATTTTTTTATCTAGATTTCTTTGAATACAGTCATATATATCTCTTTCTTCACTAGTGGGTTCTTCTTGTGAGCGAGAAATACATGTTGGTCCTTAACACACAGCTCCAAAGCAAAAGATCCAATTTTTCAGCTTTCTTTTACCTGACACCAATTATTACAAGTGTCTGGCTTGTACATAAGTACAACAAACCACTTAAGGATATACATGCTTTCTCCTTGCACCTCAGCACAGCAGAGCTTGATAATTGTTTGGTTGTGTTCCTGAAATAAGCTCCAGGTTTCATAAGGTTCTTTATAACCATGTATAGTAGAAGTTCATTCAGTGTCACATCAGTTAGTCTATGGAATATGTGTAAGGCATGTGGGGTTTTTTTTCTCTTAAGTCGTCAAATATTTTGTGAGCTGCAAGGTATAGGAAGTACTTTCCTGGCACAGAAGCCAGCCAAAGACTGACTAGTATAAAATCCTGGGGAATTGTCACTGTAAATACCACAATGTTATTATCAGAACAAATAATTTACTGGAGTCATGATTTGTATCTTCTATGTGTATGTTGCCTACGGCAAGTGAGGTGACATCTTATCATAGTGGAAAAATGCCAATACATTTTCTTATAATTATCAGTAATAACATATTATTTCTGTTGTGAGCCAAATGACTGAGCCAATAATGTTTCTCCTACTACAAGTCAAGTGAAAAAAGTTCTCTCTGTTTCCTATTATCTACAGATTCTTTAAGCACACCTTGATCTAGGCATACATTTTAGCACATTGTCTTTCTCATCCATGACTGTTGTAGGCTAGATCCAGATAGATTATTTTATGCATGAGGATTAAGCTCTTCTACTACTAATTGTTGCACAGACATTGCTCACTGGTACTACTTAGGTAGCTGTCTTCCCCTTTATTATTGAACATTCTTAAATTTGTTCATTTTTAGACAACTTCAGGCCTATCCTATATATAGTCCTACACTGAAAGCATTCAAACAATTAGAAAAAACAAATGCACCTCTACCTTCCTTTATACTCTTCCATTTTTACGCTTCTCTTGAGTGATAGATCTTTTGGACTATGAACATCTCCACGGGAATTCAGTCCCTTGTTCATTTACTAGGCAGTCCAAGCATGGTTATCAAATAAATGAAATCTCATAGAGCAGGGGTTCTCAACCTCCAGCCTTTGAACCAGGGAGCCAATGGATCTTGGCTGTGCTGCTCCCTATGGGTTGGGAAATTTGGCAGCAGGGACGCAGTAGCTACCCTTCTCTGCTGCCAAATTCCCATACCTGGTCTGCCAGCACAGCTAGATCTGGGCCAGGCCACATTCTCTTTTCTGCGTGCTGGTGGGTTGGGGTTGGGGTTGGGGCTGGGCCACACTCCCTTTCCCTGTACCCGGCTGAATGGGGCAAGTCCATGCCCTCTTTTCTCACGCAGCAAAGTTAGGGATGGGACATGCCCCTTCCCCCCCCATGGAACTGAATCAACACCAGGCCATGCCCCATCTCCCTGTGGGCCTGGATTTGGACCAGACCACACCCTCTTCTCCTTTCATGGCTCAATAGGGACCAGGCCACACTTACCCCAGCAGGGCTGGATTGGGGGGTCAGTGCCCCCCTGTGGGGCTGGATCTGGGATGGGCCATGCCCCTTGTGGGGCTGGATCAGGCTGGGCTGACATCAGCCTCCCCTGCATAGTAGGATGGCGTCCCACTACACCAACCCCTGGCCTTTGGACTGGCTGGACATTGCCCATCTGGCCCACCAGTGAAAAAGTTTGAGCACCACTGTAACAGGGCATAATTTGTTTGGTGACAACCATTGTAATAGAATGCAAATTTTGTACCTTGTATTTCAGTGGAAAACTCTAGAACCACAGCAATGTCTACTGCTGAATCCTTATACTCCATCTAAACCACATTCATTGAACCCCATCTTCTGTTTTTAATATAAATATCAATTTTTCAATCATAGAAAAGATTCTGGAGAGCAAACCAGTCAGCCTCTGTGCTTTGCTGTCCTTTCTCATGTATGCTAGAAGCTTTTTGGAAGAAGTAGCCTGCTATTCTAGTAATTGAACTCTCTGCTTACCCAAGTGCTTGTGTCCATCCAGTTGAAAAATCTATAATAATTGCCACTAGGCTTTACCATGACCACAGTATCATTCATGTTTAATATTGTCAACTGCAGCTATTTCTTTGAGATGCACTTCTTCTTTCATCTCTTTTAATGTGCATGAGGTTATCATAATAGAATTGGACCTCCAAAATGCACAGAAAGGATATTGTCTTTAACACCATAGGTTACATTGGATCAATGGGCAGTAGTAATTCTGTTGGTGTGTATCATATTTTTTATCCAGTCAACTGAATTTGGAGTGTTAACACACAATTTTCTTTTTTTCTCTTTTCATTACTGCTGTACACAGAGTTGCCCAAAAGTTGGAAAGTAACTATATCTGAGATGGGGTGGAGCCTGCAGTCAGTGATAATTATTTAGTTTCAGTGTTTGGCTAAACAGCATGTGAATATCAGTCTGCAGTCTATTATTATGATATATGTTAGCTCTTTATGTTTTTAATGTACTTCACAGGAGGCACATCTAGCCTAATAAGCTGTAAAAGTGTGGGGTTTTATGTGTTGTTTCTCCAGCCATGAAAATTAAATGATCACTGTCACAGGAAACTAAGCAAAACAAAAAACATTTAAAATGCACTTTAGCCTCCTTATGTTATCTGTGATGAATGTAAACTATCCAAACAGAAAACATGGCTTCATTTTAAATTTGAAAATAAATAAATGAAATAAAAAAAATGTAGGGAAGGGGTTAGAGTACATGCATTGCTCTGTGGCACGTTCAGATTATGTGATGTGATTTGTCCTGCAGCTGCTTCAAATTAAGAACAGGTGTAGAAGGCAGATTATGCAAATACTCATATTAATGTAATTGTCAAATTGGTGTGTTTATCATTGTGCTTTTAAGGAGTAGACTGTACTCTTATTTTAAATGTAAATTAGCTTTATTCTTGAGAGCTGCTATTGGATAATGAGCTTATAAATGAAAAATGGTGAAACATTTCTGAAATTTTGACATTTTCTTTTCTAACAATTTATTTTATGTATACTGTGAAAAATATTAAACTCTGCTTTATCTTTGGACAAATATAGCAGCAGTATGGTTTTAAAATGTAGCTCATGGACTGTTGAACTCATATTTCCTTTATTTTTCATCTGAGTTCATGAAGCCATTAATAAGACAGCTTTTGATCTCCTTCAGCCTTTTACCCCTTATTTCACAACCCTTGTGGACCTTGTACCTCTGTTTCTTTAAATCCTGAAGAAATACACTTTAGTGAGGAAGATTTTGTTTTGTTTTGTTTTTGTTAAAGATCACTAGGTTACTTTATAAAACATATGGTAGGAGTCAATTATACATGAGAATATATTTTTAAAATGTTATAAAATTGATCCACATAGTACAGTTTATTTCTTTTAAAATTGCTTACCATGTGTTGCTTATATTGTGAACTATGTGGCCTGTACTGCTGAAATGTATAGATGGCTCTGAACTTTGTGCTTGAGACAGCATGTTAATTTCTTTTAAATCACAAAGATCAAATATCATTGGGTAAAAGGAGTAAAATAATGAAGGTTAATATTTAAAACCGATTCTCTTTACTTAGAAAATTAATGTATTGAAATAAACCTTCTTGAAAAAAGTTACATGCCATCAAAGTTTGTGCCTATTGGGATTTTATATCATAATGTTCATATCTTTTCCAGTTTAAACCTCCTGCCACTACACTTAATCATTAATATTTTTGAAGTCTGTTGTAAAAAAATACCATTTGTTGTTATTATTTATTCGTTTATTATGTAGTAAAGTGAGTATATTTCATTGAGTATGTCATCCTTACTTTAAAGACCCGTGCAATATGCATGGTGCTATAAAGCAAGTGAGCTATGCCAAACAATCAAGAAAATCTCTGCTCTGCAAGGAACAGAATGTAAATGTACATGATGAACAAAATAAAAACACAGATTAACAAAATCTTTCTATATGGTCTGATCTTAGAACAGATGGGTATTTTGAAAGAACAAGGGAATGATCTATTTTACTTTTTCTTCCCTTAAGTCCTCTTCACTTCCCAAAGAAAGGAGTGTGCTCATTGGATATACTATAACACTGAGAGGCAGCACATTCATTCCTATTCTTCATTCTCAGAACTGCATTTTCTTCTGTGTGCAGCATGTAACTAGTAGAGAATAACCTAAAAGTTTGAAGAACAGATTTAAGACAGTATTGGTATATGAGAGTCCTTTTCTCTAAATTATCTAACAGGAAAGGCTATAATACATGCAAATATATTTGTAAACTGTACTCTTTTACCAAAATGGTTTGGTAATGCATCACATTTTCTTCAACTGATTATATAGATAACAGTTTTAACTCTCTTGCTGTCTAAAATATCCCTTCCACCACTGAGAAATATATGTTTTGTTGTTTTTTTAATATTTGTGTATAATGGAATATCCTATTTTATGGCAAGCCGAAGAAGATAAATCTTTTCTGTAATCTACTCTTAGTACAACTATCTGATGATTATTCACTGCAGTTGTCACTCTATAATGCAAACAACATCCATCAGATAAAAAGACAGTCTTTCTATCAATCATTTTCAATTATAGGAATTTTTTCTATAAGGTGTTATTACAGGTTCAATTACTTGCATTCAAAATAAGGTTTGGAGGTGAGGGTTGGCTTTTTTGTTTTGTTCTGTTTTTCTATCAGTATAACTTTTTACCTTGCTATTCGGTTGTCATTGGAAATACTTGTATTTTGATATATTTCATAGTTATGCAATAAGTACACAGTATTATCGTTCAGCTGCTAGTTATTCTCTCTATGCCAGAAATAGTTTGGGACAGCAAGTGAATTTCAACACAGGAGGTGAAGTAAGTCTTCATGTTCTCAGCTAATAAGACAACACAACTACATCATCTTTAATGGAGCCAGACTGATTTACATCAACTAAGAATCTGGTTCAAGAGCTGGTAATCTTGTTAACTTTCTCACAGACCTTTAAGGGAGGATAGTTATTGTGAAGTACAATACAAATGATGAAATCCATGTTTTAAGGGATTCTTTATATATATAGGATACCAGAAATTATCTGTTAAAGATGTTCCAGAAATCAAATGCATCCATGTAAAAATGTATCCTTGTGAGACTATGTATCCTTGTGAGACTTTTGAATACCTCCCTTCCCCCTGACCCCTTGCAAAAAAGTGTAAGGGAAATAAGGTCACAGTTGACTTTTATTTCATATTATTAACTCCATCAATAATATGCTGGTCATTTGATACATACAATGTGGAAATCTCCTAGTGGGAAGCATTTACAGTAAGAAGGAGAAAATGTTAAAAGATTTTATTTCATTGTGGGAAGGGATTCTTTTTTCCATGAATATTCTACATTTCCTAAAATTTGGGGAAAATTCAGGCTCTAAATATATTAATGGTAGCATATGACTCATAGATACTTAATCATAGTAGCATTTGTGGCTGGACTGCTCCTTGGAATTTTATAGCACTGAGCTTTTCTTTTTATTCTTTTCACTGAGGTATGGATGGAAGAGTAAAGGAGAGGAAACCACTCTTGCAGCCCAGAACCCTGTCTTTTCCCAGGGCTTTAAGTAAAAAGAATCTTTGCTTGAGTTAGCCTTCAATGCAATTAATGCGACTGAATAAACTCTGGCACAATTTGAGTTGGAGTAAACTAATCCCAGTGTCACTGTCTACACATGCATTTAATCACAGTCATTTGCTTCACCGTCAGATAATACCTGTATATGACAGGACTGTCTGATGGCACTGTAAATTAGTATTCACTGGCCCAGTTGCCATGCATGTATAGATAGTGTTGCATGTATAGTCTACTGCACAGTAAAGCATACATGTAGGTGCACCCAATGATAAGCAAAATGCCACTGTCACTAACTCATAGGAAGAGGCTGCTGAAGAGAAGGGCTTCGTGTAGTGTGATACTACAACTCAAACACATATCAACAGTCCTGAATGAATATTCTCTGTAGTGCTAAATTTCAAGAGCCATATGAGTCGTTTCCATGTTCCAGCAGAGATCCGTGGTGGATGTGATATCACCAACAGAGTGCATGCTGAGATGACATGCTGCCCTTACCTTTGCTGAAAAAAGTAAGTTTCAATCTATAGAGCCAAATTCTCTGCTGGTGTAACTTCATTAAAATCAAAAGAGTTAGCTGAAAATATGATCCTTATAATCACAGGTTCTAACCATGGCTTGCTTTCAAATCATCCCTTCTTACAACCTAATTGTCAGCACTTTCTTTTTGTTAAATTTCTTCATTAAACCAGAGCATAAGGTCAAAGGTTTTTGCTTGATAGGACATTTTATACTGATTTGACCTCCTTTTTGCTTTTATTCAGTCCAACTGAGTCTAAGAACATGGCAAAATACCTTAGGAGCTCCACCCTTTGCTTTATTAGGGCGTCACTTTGTTGTCTTCTTAGGGCCTTGTTACACCTTAGACGGTGAGCTGCACAAATCTTGATCAGTATTAGTACTAGGTTGGAACCTGAAGCAGTCATACCCTTAGTCTAGAAACCTTCTCTGACTGTCCCCTACCTGCACAGCTGTGACTTGCCACTAGAGACCTGGTAAGCATGAACAGGATTAGGAGCTGTAGCTGTCAGTTGCCACTAGAGAGCTGGTGAGCCAGGGCAGGCTTCTATCCCTGCTTTATGGGTGGGAGTAAGAGGTCCTGAGATATTGGAGGACTTCAACTTGGGTGGTGTATCTGAGGGGAGTGGCCACATTTTAATGGAAGAGGAGCTGGGCAGTGTGGATTACAGATGATCCTGCCCTGGTGTGGCATAATTTTGCACTGCATAACAACGGGTTAAAAGTACTTTAAGGTATTAATGTGTGGACAATTCAAGAGTTATGAGCTCCAGGAGGTGCCCAAAAGTACAGTATAACTTACTGTAGTAAGGCTTTTAGTAGGTTAACTAGGGACAGGCACCCAGGCTACAGTCCTGGGTGCTGATTTAGAGGGGTGTGTAGCAGCCTGTGTGCCTTGAGGTCCTCCATTATCCCTGCCCTTGGGTGTCTCTGCCAGGGCACCAAAATTCCCAATTACATGTCTCTTCTGTTACCTTCTGATAGAGGTATTTGTATCACTGTCTTTTTGAGTAAAAAAGAAAAAGAAAGTTGCCTCTAGCAAAGGTCATGCCACTGTCACCTTAGACATCAGCCAACAAAAATACTGTTGTGTAGCAAAAAGATTGCTGTTTGCCTTCTTTGTCCTCAATGGTAAATCAAGAGAACTGAAATTGTTATGACAAATTGATGTGCAGGGCAACTTCGCCCATAGTTCACAGGCTAAATTGTCCTGTTTATTGCATTACTTCATAAGAAACTTGTGACAGTAGAAAATTTTAGGTACTTGCGTAGGCAACTGGTAGGGGGTGCACAGGGGTTCATGTGCCCCGCCCCCAATGGCCAACACTGATGCTGTCGGTAGGGCTGGTGCCCCCTCCCCTGACAGGGCCGCCACCATCGGTGACTTCTGTAGGTGCCCCCCCAGATTCAGGCGGCACCAGTCACTCATGGTTACCTGAGAATTGGAAATGTGCATCGGATTCCAAATTTCTTTCTTTATACAGATGTCCTTTGAAGATATATTGTGCACTGGTTATTGTTTGTTTGTCATTATTTTTTCCATGCATTTCCAGTCATTTTTCAGTATGTTTTCTTTTCTGTTGCTCAGTGTACAATACTGCAATTTTTTTCTTTTGGGTGGGGGTGGGGGAAAGGAGTGGAAAGCTTAGAATCAAGTGCCTTGTAATAACACCAGATTTTTTAAGTTTATTTTCCAAATAGTTGAGTATCCAGAAAACTATTTTAGATCAGTGAGAACTGCAGGTCCTTGACACCTCTGAGATTCAAGCCCTTCAGTGTTTCTGAAAATGTGGAGCTTTAAGCTAGCATAAACCAAAAAACTCTCATTTTACCGTGCAGATTTTACTAGTACTAGTGCTCATGTGTTTGTTCCTTAGTTTTCTTTAGATGAGCATCTGTTTGAGTTTTGTCATTTCATTATCAGTAAAGTAATATCTATTTTTAAGAGGCTTCTGGGTACCTTGCTAAATCATCCTAAAATTGTGTGGCTTGTTTTGATTTTAACCAAAGTTACAGCTGCAGAGCTGTAAAGCAGTCAGTTTCCCTTATTATGACTAGTTCTACAACTTGTACTGTTTTAAATTGCCTGCAATTAGCATATTTCAACCTTATTTTTAGGTTTAAATTGCAGTGTGAGAGTGTACTCTCCTCTTAGCTAATTAGTGCTATCAAGGAACAGTAGGTTACCTCATTAGTACCATGTGCATTTAATTAAAGAAGAGAAAATTGGAGTTAACCTCATAGTTAATATTTTCACAGAGTGCTACAATGCCAACACCTTCAATTGGAGTCACACCCCTGTGTATCTAATTATGCACTGGTGCCAAATAAGGTTAGCAAGGGTACCATCATGCTGTTGACAAAATAGTTTAGAAAACCTGTTTGCTTCTTTCTGATATGAAATTGTAGTTTGAACAATTTATCTAAGTCTGTATCTGTCAGGAGCACTAGATATTTTTGTCTCCATTCCATCTCCCCAACTACCCTCACCCCTTTGTTTTCACACCCACACCTAGTAATGGAGCACACAAAGGAGCTGAAACATTCTCAGACACTTCATTGCAAATCATCAGTTTTGTGGTCCTTATTGTCTTACAAATACTGTAGATACAGCTATTCTTTAGGTAAGGCCACCAATATTGTACAGATCAATAAATCTATAAAGTGTAATTCCAGATAATTGTTTAAAAGTAAATCGTGTTTAAATATTTCAAATGAGTACTAGTATCTTCTGTCTCTCCAGGGTGCTCAGGTTTATTTTAATGTCTGCCTTATTCATCAGAATCTTTTTTTTCCCCATCATAAATATAGAACATATGTTGATTAGTACTTGATATATACTCTCAGGGGGCATGATCATGTATGGAGATGGGTACCTGGAATTTCCATGCGTTTCAGTAGAAGGTAAGGGTGCTCAGCTCCCTTGATCTATTTACTGTAATTTTTTTTCATCTTCAGACAAAACAGTCTTGAAAAGAATAGTGTGACTTAAAAATGTGGTTCTTTGAGTTATTAATTGATCATTTATGTTGCTAAAGATACCTCTTGTTCCACTTAATACAGAGACTCTATCTCTGATTATATAAAATGACCTTGAGGTTTGTTTGTATTTGGATTTTATACTAAAGAGGCAACATGGTGGCCTGGAAGCCTCTAGACCTATTCTTCCTGTATGGCATTCTGGCAATGATCCAAGAAGCACTTAAAAATTATTTAACTTTTAAGCACGTGGGTAATCCTGTCTATGTCAGTTTCAATTGTACTTAAGCCTGTGCTTAAATACTTTGCCAAATGGAAATGGGATTACTAATGTTTTTAAGTTTAGCTCTGCTGAATCAGGACTAGTATGCTCAGCACCTTCCAGGATCAAGTACTTTATGGGTGAGAGTGCAGATAGGATTTATTTTGTGCTGATGACTTCCCATATAGGTTTGGACAGGTCATCTAACACTCCTCTGAGCCGGTGTTCCCATCTATACAACGGGGATGTTAATAATACCTTCCTGAGAGGGATTTTGAGGATTATTAATCATACTTGAGAAATATAAGGAACTATATAAACAATAAAATTATTCTGAATAAAATAGATTTAGTGGTTAGCTCTGTGGGATAGCAACTGAATGCCAACTAACAGGTTGTTTACAGATACTTTGTGTTCAGTAAAACGTTTCAAGAGAATGATAAGATCAAGCAATATGATGGAACACTGAAGTGAGTAAAATTACTTTGGGATAAAATTGGCATGAGAGTAATCAGCCTGAAGGCTAGGGCTAGAAATTACACATAAACCAATGTAAGTGACTGGAAACCAGTTTAAATCCATAACACAACAGAAGTTCAGTGCATGTAAACCACTTTCAAAATGGCTAAAACTAGTTTAAGGTAAACCTGAATGGATGTAGTACCAGGCTTAACTGATTTAGGTTAAAATGGTTTATTGAACTTGTGTCCCAGATCCTCTCTAGATTCAAGTTAACTCACAGTCCCCCAGCATCCCAGGAAGCTTTGCACCTCCCCCGCAAACCCTCCCTCCTCCCCCATGCACACACAGTGGGTGGGCAGCCTAGACTTGGCCCAAGCTGTCTTCTCCAGCTGAACAGGGAGGCATTCTCTAGTGCCCCCCAGCTATTGGGAAAGGCCACTGTAGGCCTGTGGCTCATTTCCAGAATCAAAAGTGAATGTCTGTTCACTTGTTTATTGGTTCAGTCTGTGCAGTTTAGACTAACCTGTGAAGATTGGATCGATTCAGCCTTGGGATTTTTGACTGTTTGTACTTAGCCCAAGTATTGAACCTGTATTTGTGTTGCATACAACTGTTATAAATAATGCTGAATTCGAGAATGGGTCAGTTTTACAATTCTTTTCTGCCCGAGTAGTTTTGCCCATTGTTCTCGATTCTTAAGAGTATACCATGCAATTAAGCTGAAAAAACAAACAAACAAAACCCCCAAACACCCCAAACCTTTAATTTCCCTGACATTGGAACCTTCACAATTGTTCTTATTTTTAAATCAAGAATATGAGGTTCTTAAATATTTTCTGGAAGATCGCAGTAAGATTTTTGGAATATATAAATGGTTAAGACTTGAATCTGTAACATGACTTGTACTTCTTTCTGTGAACAACAGAAGGACATGGATGTTGACTTCACCTGTTTGTGAAGAATGGTGGAAGTTGCAGCTAGTTACAGACCTGTGATATTATTTTTCCTCAGATGAACTTGCTACAGTCTATAAGGATGACCATGAGATGGAAATGTATTTAAAAAAAGAACTTTGAAATAGATTCTGTAGATCATAAGAAAGCAGCCAAATGATTTTTCTGTTAGCTCATCTTCAGGTTTCGAGTCTGAGCAAATCCAGGGTCTGGGTCTTCTCAGTAAAGTAAGTTTGATGCATTATGTTATTTTTATATTTGGGTATTTTGGAATCAAAGGTTGATATATGTATGTAAAGAATTTACAGATCAACCTAGTAAGTCAGAACTGTAAAATTTTTATAGTTTTGTTTCATAGTTTTTACATCTGCATAACAAAATATTAGGAAGAACTTGAGTGGCTAATTAAGGAAGCAAGATGATTTATTGTAATCTCTTTGCAAGCTGCCTTTTGTAGGAGTGAAACCCTGTTTATACATAATCTACAGTTTTAAAATAATTCCTTTAGATTTCTGTTTTCTGTGAAAAATACTTTGTTATACTCAGGTCTTTTCCCAGCTACCCTAATGATTAGTCATCATTCTGTAGTGAAAAAGTAGTGCTCCACAGGAGCAAGTTGAAAAGTTTGGGGTCTATTTTTTTCTTCTTTTTTGTTGTTGTATGTTTTCATCTTCTAATGATACTATTAACTAAAACTAGTTACAGTATATCCTAATTTACTGTCTGATCTTGCAGTCCTTTCATCTACAAATGACTTCAACACTACCGTGGGAGTCACATAAGCACAATGGTAGGGTCAAGTTCTTTATTTTAGTTCTGTAAGTACTATTTGGAGGCAGTTCCTGGTCATGTGGCATACCAAACAATACCATGAATCCATTTAATCATTCTTGGTGCAAGTTGTCACTGACAGAATACTGATTTGGTACTTTGTTGCAAAGACTATGGATCACACTCTATATGGAAAATTGACTTGTGACCAATGAAGTGTTTAAAACAATGTATAGATGGGCTAATATTCTAATTAGTGCCTTAAAGAGATACTATACTAAAAAACAAGAAAAAGATACAAAGTCTTAATATTTACATAAAAATGTATACCAGCATATGTGAGGTATAAGGAAGTGAATGGGGAGATGGCTTATACACCAATATTTCATAATCGTGTACACTGATTATCTTTGCTGTATGTTCTGTCCTGCCTTAATGTCTAAATTACATTGTGTTCTTACAGAGCTCTAGTTTCTAGATGTGGTCTCTTTCCTTGAATTTCATTTCTGGTATTCATTTCCTCAAAATGAAAAACATGTTTTAAAAAAATAACTCTTTGCTTCTATAAGAATAATTTTACAGTTGCATGAAATTAATTACTGTATTTTAGGTAGTCAAGCATTTCAATATATTCCTATATGTGTAAAAGAAAAAAATAGTTATGGGTCCCGAGTCATGAATAAAAAGAAGCATACTACAAAAGATACTGTCAATATGTGGTAATTTAATGGAAAATATGGTTGATCATGTTAAGGACATATCTGAGATTGAAGATGACACACTGAAAATAGGGAAAAGAGATCCATTTTTATTACTATATGCCTGGAAATGTTGCAATAGTAAGAATATCACTGAATATTAAGGACCACTTTAATCCTTACTGGGTTTAGAACAGTTTTGTTTGCCTTTGCTCATGAAAATATAAAATTTAAAGATTATTACTAATATTATTTGGGGGGATTCTATTAAGGAAAGGGCAATTCTAGTTGTTATACACTACAGCGGTTCTATAATAAATGTACACTGACTCTTCAATATGTACATTACAAAGTGCAAATGTTTCAATTTTTTAATAATTAAAATTAAGTAAATAATATGGGGTTAAATGTCCACATGCTAGAATTCAAGGTATTTCACTATTTTTGCAATTCTAGAATTGCATTTTGGACATATCCCTAGGTCCAAATCTTTCCACAGAAAGAGTACCTAAGTACCTGAAACCTGCAACTAAAGTGAATTACAGTACAATACAGGAAAATGGAGCTTTAAACAATGTTTAATATATTTCTTCTAGTCCTAGAAGTTTCGGGGGGGAAAAAAAATACATGGTCCTCAGTTAGTGTAAATCTAACAAATCCATTGTGTTTATGTAAGTCAGTCGATTTAAACAAGCTGGGAACTGAAGGAGGTTCAAGAAGCATGTCCTAATGAAATGAAGTATTCTAAAGGAGTAGCTATAACAAAAAATATTCAAAAAATCTTAATCATGAAATGCTGCAAATAAATAAAGTATAATGCAATACAGATAATGCATAACAAAATTATGGTCACAGGTAATAACATTCTCATAAAACCTAAAAGAATGAAAGTATTATAACACCTGAAACAGGAGGATGGTAATACCTAAACTTACTGTGTTCTAAAAAGCTTAAGAATCACTATCTATAGGTGGTCAGCCTGCTAGGGACAATCATAGTCAAGTCACAGAAATTAAGTCCTGAAAAAGCAAGTGTATCATTGTACCTTCAGATGGGATCCTCTATATGAACTGGAGCTAGAAGAATCCTGGTTTAGATAAGTACCCCAGTTGTATCCTCTCATCACAATCAAAGCATATGTAGCTGCTAAATAAAGAATAACACAGATGTGGTTAGGATATGCCTAAAATGTCCCTGTGGCCAAATTGAAGCTTGGTGGTCTAAAAGTGCCAGTCTAAATATAAGTCGCCTTGGACTGACCTAATTACCTGAAAGCTGACCTTATAGATTCATAGATTTCATAGACATCAGGGCTGGAAGGGACCTCGAGAGATCATCGAGTCCAGCCCCCTGCCCAAAGGGCAGGAAGTCAGCTGGGGTAATAGGATCCCAGCAAGATAAGCATCCAATTTAGTCTTGAAGGTATTCAATGTAGGTGCTTGAACCACCTCCGCTGGCAGACTGTTCCAGACCTTGGGGGCTCGGACAGTAAAGAAATTCTTCCTTATGTCCAGCCTGAAACGGTCTTGCAGGAGTTTGTGATCGTTCGACCTAGTCATCCCTTGGGGCGCTCTGGTGAACAAACGTTCCCCCAGATCCTGGTGGTCACCCCGATAAACTTCTAGGTGGCCATCAGATCACCCTTGAGCCTGCGCTTTTCCAGGCTAAAGAGTCCCATGTCTCTCAGCCTATCATCGTAAGATCCATTTTCCTGACCTCTGATCATGCATGTGGCTCTCCTCTGGACTAACTTCTTTTCTCACCTGTGACTCTGTTCTTTTAATACTTCTTCCCTTAGTTTTCCTTCTTAGTGGGGCTGTCTGAAGCTTCATGTTGTGATTAGATTCAGAGGAGATCTGGCCTGATTCGGTGGCCGAATCTTTGAATCTGCATCAAATCAGGGGACCAATTAAAAGGTCCAAATATATTCAAAGCTCTCCGAATCTTCAGAAAAGATTCGGAGAGCGTTGATGATTCACAGTCCCCGGTGGCTGCAGCAGACAGCTGCAGCTGGATCCAGAGTTAATAAGTACTAGGGGTGAGGGAAGGGGGCACTGGGGGAGGGGATCATGGGGGACCCCTGCTAACCCCCGTCCCCTGCCTGCTCCCTCACTCCCCCTGATCCCCAACTGCTCCCCCAGCCCCTTCCATACCTGACGCACCCACCCCAGCTCCAGGTCCTTTAAAGAAAAGACCCACTGCTCACTGGGTGCTGCTGGGTGGGGGGTGATCCCTGCTGACCCCCACTGCCCCACGCTGCATGGGGGAGCTCTGCATGAGCCCCCACAACCCTCCCTCACTCTCCCAGTGCCGCTATGGTTGTCCCACCCACCAGAGCTCTGGCCCTTTAAGGAAAAAAACTGCTTCTGCAGCAGCCTCAGGGCTTCAGAGGGCTCAGGGAAGAGCCCCACACATGGTGCAGGGCAGTGGGGGGCAGCAGAGATCACCCCTCACTGCCAGGAGCTGGTGAGGCCTGAGGTTTTCTTCTTCTTTTTTTTTCCTTAAAGGGCCAGAGCCACGGTGGGTGGGGCATCTGTGGGCAGGGACAGCGGAGGGGGTTAGGGAGATCATGCAGAGCCCCCATGCAGCATGGGGCAGTGGGGGGCAGCGGTCATCACCCCCCCCGCCTGGCAGTACCTGCTGAGTCGGGGCTTTTTTTCCCAAGTGCTGGGAGCTGAGGCAGGCAAGGCAACCATTGCCAGGCTGGGAGGGATGGGTCTGACTGATTCGGAGATTCAGCCAAATTGATTCAGGACAGTGATTCGAATCACCAAATTGTAATCATTTTCCCCCGTATCAGCCGAATCCGAAGTCACTACTAGCCGCTTTGCTTAGGCCTCTGTCTTAGCTTGACTCGTATTAACTTGGCTTAGCTTAAACTTGTCTACCCCTATAAAGCATCCTCAGCCCTACTAAAGACTCCATGGCCCAATATTTATAATATTTTATGTATATTCATTTATGGAGTATACCAATGATTTGAAGATGAAGACAGGTTGAATGTTGTTCTTTAATAATAAACGTATTATTATTGTTGTTGTGGTTGTTTTGTATTAATATAGTGTTTGAAAGTTGCTTGTAGTATGGTCTTGGTGGCAGTTGTCCTCTGTAAAGGAATCAAGTACAGCATAAACAGTGCCAGTCAAAGTTACAATGCTCTAAGGATGTGCTTGAACCTGAGCTGCATGGCCATCTCTAGTAGTGAAGTAACATTATATATAGCTGATATTTCCATTTAAAACTTGGCCTCTCTTTATTGCCAGCAAGGTGGCCATTAATTTTGATGGTTTGGTTAAATGTTGACTAGTAAATAAGAACAACAAATATTAATTAACTATAACCAAATACTGTATTGTGAATTGCATACTACAAATTACTAGAAGTATTATTATATATAAATTGAAAAGAGAATTATCACAGGAGTTGAAAAGCTAACTTTATTTTTTAAAAGAGTGTGATAAAGAGAAATTGAACATAATGTAATGTAGAGTTTCATGAATGGGATGTTAAATTGTTGCTGTTGTAGATGAGGTTCTGAACATCTTATTGTGCTTTGTTTTAGTAACAAGGTAAACCATTTGCTTATGTGCAGCATTAACAGATTAAACATAATCATTTGTACTGCTAGCTCAATTAAAATTCAGCTTTGTGTTTACTTTAAAATGTATTGTTGAATAGGCTGATAACGGTACAGTATGCATAGGGGTACATGTTAAGCCACATACCTCCTGTTGACTTTAATGGGAGTTTTATGGCTAAATCTCCATGCAGTACTTTGAAAGTGTTCCCCATAGAGTTAGGAAAGCCAATATATTAAAATTGGTTTAGATCGTAAGCACAGGGTGTTTTATACATCCCAGCTTAAAAGGCAGTATGTTTTAATAGCAAAATAAGGAAGAATTTTCTTGTAATAATGTTGAACCTGATCTTCAGTTGGTCTAAATCTGAAGCGCTGTTTACAGTGAGATATGCTGATTTCTACCAACTGAGGAGTTAAATCCAAATTGCGTATTTTAATATTGATAAGGTTGTAAAATAAACTAAAACATAGGATAAATCAGGAGTTATATTTATATAGACATGTACAGCATACCTAAATACTATAGGATTTGTTTGTCACAGCATTGATTTTGTTATAAATGGCTTATTCTCATCTACTAAAGTGAAAGGAGAAGGTGTTCATTTTCCTGTTAATATTGTATTATGACACATCTTGCCTCTTTAAAAGGTTTGCAATACTGTAAATATGTTGTGAATAACACTTCTCATGATTAACTGCTAATTTTCAAACAAAATATCCTGCCAGTTTAATATGTTTCCAGATCACTGTGTACAGTGATCCAAATTGAAGACTAGATCCAATTTGGTAAGCTAGGCACCTAAGTGGGATTTAGGTGGAATCTGTGCATCTATGTTCAATAGAATAACCTGCACTGGCAAACTTATTAGGTGCCTAACTTATTTGGCAAACATCCCAAGGTACCTAAACTTGAGCTTCTACTCATGCTTGGAAGTGATTCAGTCTAAGTACTTGTGCACCAGCTCTACCTTAAGCTTCATTGTGTTTCACAGTGGAGGTGAGGAGAACCTAAATGCCATAAAAGAGTGTGGTCTATCAGGCATACTCAGTGCATGGCTAACGGTCATTGACAGCATTGAATTTGGTACATGTCACAGCACCCATATGACACGTACAGACATTCACTGAAGGAGGAGGTGGCATAATAGGCTTGATCTTAGAGCACTTCCCAGGAAAGTGGGAGAGTTCAATTATATACCTTCCTGAGACTGAGGAGATGCAAACATACATCTCCTACTTTCCAGAAGATATATGGGAAAACGGTCTGGGTAGTGGGACCACCTAGCTATCCTGCTAAAGAAGGTAGGCCTCTATATAGTCAAGAAACTTCCGTCTATAGACTAACTGTTTGACTGTTATGGTATCCTTCTGGGTGAAGGGGGACCTGCACTCTTATCCATCCTATCAGGTTATTTTTAACCTAGCCTGCCTAATATAAACTGTACAAATAGCCTTGGGATTAAGGACCAGAACCCTGATTTTTCTCCTCTTTCCTCATAAATGGGTCAGAGTCACAGAGTCTCTCTTGCTTGTTTTCCATTTAGGTCCATAGGTCTTTCATTCTTTCTTGCTCAATTGTCTACCTTACAGCAGTGGTCTTCAACCTGTGGTCCATGGACCCCTGAGGTTCTGCAGACTATGTCTGAGGGGTTTGCAAAAGGTATCAATAAAAATATGTGAATACCTTCACTTACCATTGAAAGGGGTCCACAACTCCATTTGAAATATTTTAGGGGTCCACAAATGAAAAAAGGTTGAAAACTACTGCCTTCAAGTCATAGAGGAATAGGGCTGGATGGAACCTCCAGAGGTCATCATATCCAATCCCCTGCCTGAGGCAGGATCATCCCTATACAAGCCAGCCCACACAACTATAATCTAAACTCTATATAAGACTGCCCTCATCTGTGATATAACATAGACCTAACACCCTAACCTGCTACAGCTAAAGCAGAGGAACCACAGCAGCCAATGTCCAGCTTCTATAAAACGTTGTTAATATATGCTTAAGAGATCTTGGGCAGAAGGCCACACCCCTCCTACAGAGGAAGTAAACCCCCACCCTCTCCATAATCCATACCTGTCTGACCATGGAGTAAAATTCCTTCCTAACCCCAAATTGGTGATCTGATCTGACCCTGAGCAAAGGGGCAAGACCCTCTAGCCACAAACCTCTGGCTTCACTCCTAATAAGAGAAACCGCACACCACAGTTGAAGTCCCCAGCCTTAGCTATAGCCAAACCCAATGCCTCTGGGGAGGCTTAAGAACACCCTGACACATATAGAAGAAAAGCGGGGACGGGTGGGACAGAAGCAACTAGCAAAGCCTAGAAGCATGGGAGATACCCCTGGTAGAAAATAGGGATAGCTGTGCCTACATCATCAGCTACCAGTGCCAGTCTCTTATTGAACACCTCCAGTGGTGGAGAGTCCACTGCTTACCTAGTCAGTCTGTCCCACTGCATCCCACTATTCTCAGTATTTTCCAGATATCCAATCTAAATTTACTTTGCTGCAACTAAGGTAAGGTACAAATTTGTCAGTAAGGTACAAATTCTTGATTTAAAAAAAGCTGACTTCAATAAGCTAAGGACTTTACTGAGTAATGCGCTACAAGTTCACAGACAACAGAAAAAAAGAGTGTGGATGAAGAGTAGTCATTCCTCAAGGACACGGCATTTGGTGCACAGAAGTTGTCCATACCTGTACACAAAAATGGTGGCACAGGGGCTAGAAAGCCATCTTGGTTCAGTAGGGAAGTTGCAGATCTTCTGAAAAAGAAAAGGAAGGCTTACAAACAATGGAAGCTAGGAATAGGCCCCAGTGAAAACTACATAAGATTGGCCCACATCTGTAGGGGATAGATTAGAAAAGGAAAGGCAGTGACTGAATTCAGGTTAGCAGACAAAATCAGGGACATTAAGAAGCCTTTCTGTAGGTATGTAGGTAACAGGAGGAAAACCAGTGTAAATGTGGGACCACTGCTCAATGCATCTGGACATCTGATTTCATAGATTTCATAGACATTAAGGCTTGAAGGGACCTCACACGATCATCAGGTCTAGCCCCCTGCCCAAGGGGCAGGAAGTCACTTGGGGTCAAATGATGCCAGCAAGATAGATGTCCAAATGTTTCTGGAAAGTGTCCAAAGTAAGTGCATGCACTACTTCTGAGGGAGTCTATTCCAGGCTCTAGGGACTCAGACAGTAAAGAAGTTTATCCTTATCTCCAGCCTAAAATGGTCTTCCAGGACTTTGTGGCCATTGGACCTTGTCTTCCCTTGGGGTGCTGTGGTGAACAGATGTTTCCCCAGTTCCTGATGCACCCCCCCTTATGTACTTATAGGCTGCCACCAAGTCACCCCTGAGCCTATGCTTTTCCAGACTGAAGAGTCTCATGGCTCTTAGCCTCTCCTCATAAGGCCTGTTCTCTTGTCCTCTAATCATGCATGTGGCTCTCCTCTGGGTGCTTTCAAGCTTCTCCATATCCTTTCTGAATTTTGGAGCTCAAAATTGGATACAGTATTCCAGTTGCGGCCTCACCAAGGCCGAGTAAAGTGGGAGGATGACTTCCTGGGTTTTGCTTGAGCTGCATCGATAGATGGAAGCCAGAGTTTTGTTTGCCTTGCCTGCTGCAGCATCACACTGGTGGCTTATGTTGATCTTGTTGCCTATCATGACCCCCAAGTCCCTTTCAGTCGTGGTCCTAGTGAGTGTAGCACTGCTGAGCCTATAAATATGATGCGGGTTTTTTTCTCCCAAGGTGGAACACCTTGCATTTCTCCATATTGAATGCCATCAGGTTTTCATCCACCTACCTTGCAAGCCTGTCCAGGTCAGCCTGGATCACCAGCCTATCCTCAAGTGTGGATACTCTTTCCCAAAGTTTGGTGTCATCAGTGAACTTGGGCAGTCCGCTTCTGACACCAGTGTCCGGATTGTTTATAAAGACATTAAAGAATACAGGTCCATTCTCTGGGTCCAGCCTCGGAGCCAGTTCCCCAGCCATTGGTATAGTCAAGCCTGCAGTTCTATGAGGCTTTTTTTAATGTCCAAATATATGATATAAACCTCATCCCTTTTGTCCAGGTGATACATCACCTGGTCATAGAAGGAAATGAGATTGGTCAGGCAAGACCTACCTGCAACAAACCCGTGCTGGCTATCTCTCAGAATGTTACCTTCTGTTAGCCTGTCAAGAATGGTTTTGTTGATAATTTTTTCCAAGATCTTTCCAGGGACTGACGTCAATCTGATTGGCCTGCAGTTTCCCGGATCTTCTTTCCTTCCTTTCTTGAACATAGGCACCACATTGGCCCCCTTCCAATCTTCAGGTACCTTGCCCGAGTGCTAGAAGTTCTCGAATATCCTCACCATTTGATGTCAGCCAGTTCCTTTAGCACTATTGTGTGCATTCCATCTGGGCCAGCTGATTTGTGGATGTCCAGGCTCTCAAGGTGTTCCCTCACAAGATCTATGCTAATGATGGGTGTATGTTCACCCTTTTACCGGTAATCCTGGATCTTGTCAAGCAGGGTGATCGCCTTGGATGTGAAGAAGCTTGAGAGAGTCCAGAGGAGAGCCATGAACATGATTAGAGGTCAAGAGAACAGGCCTTATGAGAAGAGGCTGAGAGGCATGGGACTCTTCAGGCTGCAAATGCGAAGGCTCAGTGGTGACTTAGTGGTAGCCTATAAGTATATAAGGGGTGTGCCTCAGGAACTGGGAGAACATCTGTTCACCAAGGCACTCCAAGGGAAGATAAAGCCTAATGGTCACAAATTGCTAGAAGACGGTTGTAGACTGGACATAAGGAAAAATGTCTTTACCGTCTGAGTCTCCAGAGTCTGGAGTAGACTTCCTCCAGAAATGGTGCAAGCACCTACTCTGGATACCTTTAAGAAATGCTTGGATACTTATCTTGCTGGGGTCATCTGACCCCAAATGACTTCCTGCCTCTTGGGTAAGAGGCTGGACTTGATGTTCTCATGAAGTCCCTTCCAGCCCTAATGTTTATGAAGTCTAGGAAATAGTCACAGTAGGGATGGTCACCTGCCAACAGTCAATGTAGAGCTGGTAAAAGAACAGCTAGAGAGGTCCATGAAACATTTCTCAAGGAGGCCATATTTGATAAGCTAGTAGAAGGCAAAATTTTGAATAACAGCCAGCATGGTTTTGTCCTGGGTAGGTCATGTTTGACTAACCTCATCTTCTTCTATGACCAGGTTATTACCACCTAGATAAGAGAAATGAGGTCAACATCATTTACTTGGACTTTAGGAAGGCCTTGGACTTGGTGTCCCATAAAACTCTCAAGGTACAACTAAAGGACTATGGGCTCAAGATTTCAATGATCAGATGGATGGGAAACTGGCTGTGGGGTCAGACCCAGGGAGTACTAATAGATGAATCTGTGTCGACCTGGTGGAAGTTAGCCAATGGGGTCTCCCAGGGTCAGTACTTAGTACTTTTCAACACCTTCATCAATATTCTGGATATGAGGGAGAAAATCACACTGGCAAAGTTTGCCAGTGACACTAAGCTGTAAGCAAGTGTGGCCACACATCAGTGTAGCCTGACGATCTAGGTGGACCTAGACAGAGTAGTTAGATGGGTAGACCAGGACCAGATGCTGTTCAACACTGAGAAGTGTAAAGTGCTCCATCTGGGGAGGAAAAATCTGCAATAAACTTACAGGCTTAGTAGTGCTATGCCAACTAGCACCACATCTGAAAGGGACTTGGAGATCATAATTAACTATAAAATGAATATGAGCTACCGGTGGGATGCTACAGTTAGCAGAGCAAACAATATGCTGGCATGCATCAACTGATGCATCTCAAGTAAAACTAAAGAAATTATTCTTCTGCTCTACTCAGCATAACAAGGCTGCAGCTGGAGTACTGCATCCAGTTTTGGGTACCACATGTCATGAAGGATGTGGAGAAGCTTGAGCAAGTCCAGAGAAGAGCCACTCATATGATTAGAGGCCTGAAGAGCAAGGCATACAAGGAAAGGCTGACAGATATGGGACTGTTCAGCCTAGAAAAGAGACTTTGGGGAAATTTGGTGGTGCTTACAAATATATCAGGAGTGAGTATCAGGGGCTAGGCAAACATCTATTCACCAAAGTCCCCCAGGAGCAATGGTCAAAAACCCTTAGAAGAAGGTTTCAGAGTGAATATAAGGGAAAACTTCTTCATGGTTCATGTGACCAGACTTTGGAATAGACTCCCAGTGAAGGTTGTGCAAGCACCTACCCTGCAGATCTTCAAAAAGAGAGCTGACATACCTTTCTGCTGTGGTTATTCAGCCCCCAGCAGTCTTTCTTGCCCAGAGCAGGGTGGGGTGGGGTGGGGTGAACTTGACGATCTCACGAGTTCCCTTCCACCCTTTAACTTCTGTGAATCTGTAAACTTCAAGTCATTGGTCCTGAAGCCCTTTCTGCAGCAAGAGAGAAAAGGTGCTTTCCCTCTTCTTTATGGGACCCCTTATGTACTCTGTATTTCTCCAATTTGTTTATGAGAAGGTTATGTGGGACATTGTCAAAAGCTTTGCTGAAGTCCAGATACACTATATCCACAGCATGCCTTTCATCCACTCAAGTATTTTGTTGTCAAAGGAGATCAGGTTTATTTGACACAGGTTTTTTTCATAAAACTATGCTGGCTTCTTACAGTCAGCCTTTCCTTCTCTAGATGCTTCAAAATGGCCTGCCTTAGGATATGCTCCAGCTGCTTCTCAGTTATTAAGAGGAGGCTAACTCATCTTTAGTTCCCCGGATCCTCCACCTTGCCTTTTTTAAAGGGCACTTTGTTAGCCCTTTTCCAGTCCTCTCATACCTGGACCATCTCCCATGACTTCATGAAGATCATTGCCGCCAGTCCTCTACCAGTTCCTTCAGGACCCTGGGATGAAGCTCATCTCTCTTGCTTGCTTGATTTCATTCAGACCAAATAAACATTCTGTGACTCTCTCTTTTGTTATTTCCCCCCTCAGCTTGCCCCCTTCCTTATCCAGATAATCCCTACTAGGTGGCAGCTTAATTTGGCAAAGTATCTGTTGAGTAGCTTTGTCTTCTTTGTACCTTTGGTTAGGAGTTCCCCCAACTTGTTAACAGAGGACCCACAGCTTCCTTGGTACTTTTTTTCTGGTCAACATGCTTATTAAGCCTCCAACTGTTGTTCTTAACCTCCTTTACCAGGTGCAGCTTGTTCTTTATCTTTACCTTCCTGATTTTGTCCCTGAAGGCTCTTGGAATTTCCTGGTATGCTTCTTTGGTAACCTGCCCATTCTTACATTGCTAAAATGCTTTCCTCTTGTATTTCAGGCATTTTAGAAGCTTCTTGTGCAGCCACATTGGTCCGCTTGCTATTCTTCTTGTGCTTCCATTATGTTGGGACAGTTTCTTGTTGGGCTTCCAACACTGTGCCCCTTAGAATTTCCCAGTCTGCCTGGGCACCTTTATCCTTCAATCTGTCTTCCCATGAAACCATGCCTATCAGCTCCTTGATTCAGATGAAATACACGTTTTTTAAATCTAGCTTCCTAATTTTGCTGACCTCATGCTTTTCATGTCTCAGGAGCTGGAATTCTATCATATTGTGATCAGTTTCTCCCAATTTACCCATCACCTTCACATATTCAGCAACTCTTTCCTGTTGGTTCAGGACAAGATCCAAAATGGATGATACCCTAGTTATATCCTCCACTTTCTGGAAGAGAAAGTTGCCCTCCACACAAGTTAGGAATCAGCTTGACATTTTAAGTTTGGCTGAGTTGTTCTTCCAGCAGATGTCTGGAAAACTGAAGTCTCATATCAGTACCATCCCATAGCTTTTGGATAGATTTGTCATCTGCTTAAAGAATTCCTCATCCACCTCCTCTTCCTGATTAGGGGGCCTATAATAAATCCCCACCATTATATCAGTGCCACATCCTTCATCTTCCATCTACACCCAAATGCATTCTGCTTTGCCATCTTCTTCCTCCTGAACCAGGGAACAAGTATGTATCTTTTTGACATACAAGGCAACACCACCAACTTTTCTCCCAATTCTGTCCTTCTGAAACAGAGTATAACCTTCAAAATTGACATTCCAATCTTAAGAGCTGTCCCACAAAGTATTGGTGATGCCAGCCAGATCACAGTTCTTTTCACAGGCTTCAGCTTCCAGTTCATCTTGTTTATTTCCCTTGCTTCTCATATTTGTAAATGTGCATCAGGTACATTTTGCCTTTTGACCTCCTTCCTTTTAGTGCCACTTGTTGCTGTTCTGGAGCATTCTGGGCCTTTCTCAGAGATGAGGTGCTTTTTCGAGTCCTTTCCCCTTTGGACGGTCTTTTCTGTTGCTGGTGGGTTTTGATCACCATCCTCCATGAAACTTAGTTTAAAGCTGTCCTTACTAGGATGGCCAGATGATGCCCAAAGATGCTCTTCCCCATTCTTATCATGTGGATCCCGTCTCTTGATAGCAGTTCTCCTCACAAGAACATACACCCATCTTGAAGGACAGGAAGGAAGGATAGTGCTTCCACCTTGACAGTTCCATACTTTGGTGATTTGGGCACTCTCCTAGGAGACTAGCAGTGTGGTTTGGAAACTCCTCAGGTTCATGGGGTGGCAGGTGGTCTAGAACTTATGTTTCCCACTTCCTAAATGAGTACTCTAGCTTATGAAGCTGTTACACAAAAGGTTGGAATTGGCATTTCCTCTAGACTTGCTTTATGTATCTTCTGGCATCTGTATGCTCTTTGAATTGCCCTTTCAGAAGCAGGCACTTAACTGTGTATCATCCTTTAAAGGTACCTAACCCTGTTTCTTTCATTCACCCTTCTAATTGACTGGATAAAGCCTAAGCATCTAGCCCTGTTTTTTTAAAATCATTCTCTTCTCTCTAACATTTAGGGATTGTGCTGCCTCAATGGCTGCATACACACATGCAAATAACTTGGAAGAATTCTCCCAAAGTTTATTCCCCTGGTAGAAAATCCAGAACTGTGGGTACAGACATTCAAGTACTGAGGCCCTAAAGATTGGAAAGCTTGCAGTGCTGACACTGTGCAGGAAGGAGTGAGAGGAGTCCTGTGCATACATCTCAGTGTGCTTGCAGGCTTCTTTAGTCTGCCTGGCAACAGATGGCAGCAGTGCATCGGGCAGCCATGATTGGACTGACCCAGACTTCCCTGTACAATGTGGGGATTATGAAGGGGGTATGTTTTGTTCACTCCTGGAACAGTCACTCTCCCAGGAGAAACTGATCGTTTGTACAAGGCCAACGTAAGAATCTAAAGGACTAGTTTAGATTTTGCCCTAACTCCCTATCTGTAAGAAAAAAACAGTGAAACTTTTTAAATGTACATTGAGGGAAGGTATATATTTTTATTGATTCTCATTTTCTGAGTTTTGAACAATCTTGCAAAGCCTAATTGATTCACATTTTTAGCCACAGCTGAAATGTCTTGAAATTTGCCCTGCCTTTCTACATAAGTCCATTTTATCTCTTAATTTTAAAATGTTTCCGTTTCAGTCATTGAATCAATACAAAACATATATTGAGCTTAATGGTAGCATCCCATTCATTTAGATCTTGTCTTATAAGCTTTTTAAATATCCAGGTTATCCTTTGGCATCAATTTTTACTAAAGTATTCTTAATATTTGCACACCTGATTGGCCTCAGTCTTGTCCCATGGATATTCATTCAGTTCATCTGAACTGGATTAGAATTGCTGCAAACTTCAAACAAATGAAGCAAATGATGCTCAAAAGTATGGATACTTAAAGTATTACCTTATGTCATAGTGAAACAACAAATGGATGTAATTGCTGAACAGGCATCCATCTCAGGCTGAATTACACGTTTTCCTGAGTAATAGGAGGAGTAGGATTCCTGTTCCCTTTCCTGTCAGCTTGCCCACTGCCTGGACACCCCAAAGAAACTGTTTGAAAGGTATTTAAGTATGAATTTGAACAAAAGCTATATATTGAGAATACATTGTCAGATCATATTATCTATTCTGCCGATTCCATGACTGTAGTACTTGTCTGTGGAATTCAAATGGCATTTTGTATAGACACCAGGTAAACAAACAAATCTTTCTTGACATGGAAGAAAATCATAACTTGCTTTCCTGGCTCCAGGACCCATTAGCATCTACTTCTTTTGGTTTGGTCTGGATAATGCTCAGCTCCCTCATACTGAATAAGCTCTGCCCTCTTCCATATATGATCCTTAAGTAAAGCACAGCTGAAGGCTCCTCCTTCTCACTAGATATCTAAGGCAGTTTCTAAGGGGTGAGACATGTTCTCTCTCCTCTCATCACCCAGCTGCTTGGGTTTTAGACACCTTATTTACAATGGGTGCTGTCAACTCTTGTATGCTTTCATACAAAATATATTTTTTTCCTTTTTAGAACATGAAAATCATGCATTCTATGAAAAAATAACTGATAGTAAAATTGTTTTTAATAATCTTGACTTCATAAGAAATCAACAGCATTGATCAAATTAAAAGCTGAGACTCTTTTTCTGCTCAGCTCTCTTTTCTGTCAACCTCCTTATTTCCCTTGTCTCCTTCATTTCTAAACACATTGAGCATCACAGTGTGTTTGACAATCAGTGAAGATTTCCTCCTCTAATATTACACTAGATCTTCCCATTTTTCCTCTTATCTTTCTAATTGTCATATTCCCTTTGTCAGATTCTCCTCAGGTCCCCTCCTCTGGTTCTGAGGGATACTCATAGGACTCTGTGCTTAATCCTCTTCTCTCTTTTCAGTGTATCTGTAAATAATCTCATCCACAAACATAAATTTGACTGCCATGGGGATGATTCACTAATCTATCCTTCTATTCCAGATCAGTCTTCTGTCCAAACTGTAACCTTGGCCTATATTTCTGTTATTCTTTTATGTATCTGACCATCAACTCAAGTCCCACATAGTGAATATTTCCCTCTCACAAGTCTCCTTGCCTTCTTTCATGCGCTATCAGACCATAATATAGGCTTCATCTTAAACTCAAACAGTTCTCTAGTATCTGTATCTAGACAACACTACTCAGAAGCAGGCTTTTCTCTTTATCCACGTAGTGAAAAATCGCTTCTTATTTTGCACCTCAGTTATTTCAACATACTTTTTCACCGATCATAACGCAGATAACCGATCCCCACAAATATCTAGGCAGATCATTTCCCTAGCCTGTCCTTTCAACAGTGCTACATCTCTTTATGCAGCCCTCCACTGATTATCCCTTGCTATTGCATCAAATGTAAGCCATTCCTTTTCACTTTCAAAGCACTTTTACCATGTCCCCACTTTATGGATCTATCGTTCAGTAAGCCAAGTTTGATTCCACTGCTGATAAGTTCATGATTCCAAACTTAGACCTGGCAGATGTTCAATCAAAAGAGTGATGAAATCTGATGTGCAGTTGCAACAAGCATGCCTTCTCTGTGTTAGAAATGTATGGCAGGAGGTACAGTTGTAGAATTGGGCTCCAATCCCAATTGCGCTCTATTGCCAATGCAGGGTAACCTCAGATCATGATTTTGGGCTCCCCCTGCTCTGGCAACTAGCAAGTCAGTCAACTAACTGATCAGTGCTTCCAGTCTTGGGATCTCATCAGTCAAGGGCACTGATCAACTGTCTGCCACTCTCAGCCTCAGGGCCCTTTTCAGTGCACCCCTGGGGCTGCTGCTTCTTTTGTATGGCTGACTTAGAGCAACAATTATAAATCCGATTTAAGGTTAGTTAACCAGTCTAATGCTCTTAAAGAAAGAGAATGTATCTTTTCAATGCCACTGTCAAATTTATATAGAGGGCAGAGTGTTGTTATGTAGTCCATAGTTTGATCAGGGTTGCCACAGTCACATTTTGCAGAGCTTCTAGTACACCATTTGTGTATCAAGTGACTGCAGCAACTGTGCCCCATTCAGGTCCAATTTAGAGCCTTCCATATGTTTCATGGAAGGTCAAAAGCAGGAGGCTTTATTGTTGGATTGGAAAGTAGATGTTTATTCCAAATGGTGGTTTCATTCCATGCTTTCGTCCAAGCTGCTGCACTATTGTGTCCTACAAAGGCTTGTACAGGTGTCCACAAAGATTTCCGGGAGACCAAGCGGTGAGCTGGGAGATTCTTTAAATCTCTGTGGGTCTAGGTTGTCATTCATGCAAATGACCTCTCTGTATGTAGCTTCCTCCAACATTTTTCAAAAGAGACAACTGCAGAAGGAGAAGTAGAATTCAGCTTAAGTAGAGACAAATCATTCATTTCCAGTCAAGAAGTATTATTTGCATATGTCAGCAAAATACTATATAAAATAAAACCAGCATACATAATTCACAAAATATTCAGAAAGCTTTTGAAAGAGTCCTTCACAAAGGATGTTAAGGAAACTAAGTAGTCCTGGATGAGAGTTAAGATTCTGTCATGAATTACAAACTGGCCAAGAGAAGGCAGAGTAGGAATAAATGGTCAATTTTCAATATGGCCAAAAGGTTAACATTTACGTTCACCAATGACCTGTACATTGGACAGCATTATTTAGTATATTTATTAATGATATAGACAAAGGGCTGAACAATAAGGTGGCAAAATTTACAGATGACACAAAAATTACTTAGGCTAGTCGAGATTAGAGAAGACTGTGAACCAGTGCAGAGGGAGTAATTGGGTGCTGTGACAGTAGATGAAATTCAGTATTGATCAATGTAAAGTAATGCACATTGGAAGGGAATAATTTAAACTACTCGTACATGTTGATGGCTTCAAAATTAACTGTAACCTCATAGAAGAAAAAAGATTTGCTTGTTATTGCTCATACAGACAGCTCAAGGAAAACCTTTGTTCAGTATGCAATAGAAGTCAAAAAAGCAAACAATAAGAAAATGTATAATATGGTAGGCTAAGAATTTTGAAAAATATTTTATAATGCTATTATACGGATACTACTTTCATCTCTGGACACCTCATTTTAAAATAACAAGTGCCACAGATCACCACCTTCTCAGTCTCCACAGACATGCCCAGGATGCTGTCTATCCAATGGGAGCTATACACTGATTTCAGGAATCAGCACTTTTTTGTGTCTGTATGCAGTTCTTTCTTGTGCATCGTGAGGAAAAGGACCCTTTTTTCCCTAGGGTTTTATGCTTTGATGTTTATCCTGTATGCATAGTACTTTTGTCAGGAACCACTATTATTTCAACACCAGGGAATCAATTAGTTAAATTCCTGTACATGACATACTTTCATTTATGACTTTTCTTTAGCTCGTTATTAAGAATTATCTATCCAAATGAATACTGTGTTTATTGGTCAAAAAACAATGTTTATCTTAGTTTAGGAACAAGACTGCTATACAAATAGTATGCTATCTAGCAGAAAACAGGCCCCCTTTTACTAAAATCAAATAATTTTGGTTTGGTTCCTGTAGTTGGCCACGTACACAAACCACCAAAGCACTGCAGCCATTGTCTTTGTACATTTTACTGTGTTTCTTTTTTACTACAGACACCTCAGGAACTCCCTGAGTCAGGTTTTTTATTTTAAATTTATGTCATTTTATGGTATGCAGCTTCCATGCAGGGGTTGAACAAGGGACTCCTGTGGTCCTCTCCAAGCACTACGTTATATTTTATTTTGGTGGCTCTTTCATTGTTGGTAGCTCAGAAGCACTTCAGGTGGGAGTGGGTTCTACAGGACATTTGTGGGAGAGATTATTGTTTTAATCAGGGGAAGATAAGTCCTATCCCATGGGAACATGTGTCAACTTAGCTAACGTAACTTTCCTTTTTCTGTTCCTATACTGCTATAATTGAAGTTAAACCACTGCGATGTTAAACATGAAGGAGAAAGTATCATTCACGATATTTACAAAGCAGAAGCAGAATTATAAGAAATTTTCCTTCCTTAAGCAAATTAATGATTAAAAATCCAAATTAAACTGTCATGGAAAACTTAGAGGGAAAAATGATCTTTAAAAACTCTCAAGATTTTTGAAGCAATCTATAAAAATACATACCTTAAGTTTAAAAAACAACATCTATTCCCTTACCTGTATTAATACTATAACCAATTACACAGAATATTTTAAAACTCAAATGAATTTTTTAAGACTATGATCATTTTCAACTTCTGCAGTGTGTTGTCTGTTAATCGTTAACATTTGCAATCTTTGATTATAAAAATGATAACTATTATATAAAAAGTTATTTTTACTTTTTCATTGTTACAGAGTCAGTATTTTGCCTCATGGAAGTACAGTTGTAGTATTTCCTTATTTTCCCTTCAGATGTGGGTCTCTGCAAAAAGGAGATATAAAGATGAGGGAAATATAAAAAGAAAGGAAAGGTTGCAGTGAGTAGCTCAGAATACAGCTAACTACTAGTTTCTGCACTATGTGAAGGAAGGAAGCCTTCAGCCATGTTGCCTTCCCTTAGTTGCATGTCTCAGCACTTGGATACCCTGCACATAGTATAATCCTCAGCATACAAGAAACTATTAATGAATATTCTAAACAGTGCTATATCATATATGCCCTCCAACTCCTGCACCTGTTGCCACTGGTTGATTATAGCCATTTCCTCTCCTGTTTTCCCATCTGTTTTGGCCCTTATAAGAGTCTGCAGTTTGAGTTCCCTCTGTTGTGCTAAAGAATTTGTTGAAACTATAGAGGTTACAAATGGGCTAGATCAAGACATTGTAAGATGCATACCAGTAGATTCCATCCATTTGTCATCCTTTCTCTGTGACGTTGGTAACCTTATGGTACCATTTAACGGTTGTCTACAAATTCATCAGTGGGGGACAGCAGGGGATAGGAGATGCTGTTTTTACCAGGACACTCCTTGGAGTAACTAGAAATAATGGCCACAAACTGACAGAAAGCAGATTGAAATTAGACATCAGAAGAACTTCTTAATGGTAAGGGTTGCTAGAACTTGGAATGGGCTTCCAAGAGAGGTGGTGCTCTCCCCTACCTTGGGGTCTTTAAGAAGAGATTGGACAAGCACCTGACTGGGGTCATTTGACCACAGCGTTCTTTCGTGCCCAGGGCAGGGAGTCGGACTTGATGATCTGCTGAGGTCCTTTCTGACCCTAATATCTATGAATCTATTTATTTAATGTTAATATCAGTTGTAGGTACCACCATTGGCTCATAGGCAAGAATACAGATGCAGGTTCCAGACTTTAAGCCACTGCACTCTTTTTTAAGAAAGGTAAGAGATTGTCTTTCAGTTTCTACAAATGATCCATCTTTCACAGTGCTCTTTCAGACAATCAACTTCTTTCTGAGAAACTGGCAAGAGGGATATTTCAGCTGCCAACTCATTTTTTTCTTCCTTTGCTGAGACTGCCTTTTATTTTAGGATGTCATGTTGGCAATTTCAAACTTCAGAGGCAGCATGGTGATCCTCCCCTGTCCACTAAATTGACTAAAGGCTAGCCCCTGATTTAGGAAATGTCTAAGGATTCATCCTAAAATGGTACATCTCTGTAATTTTATAGGCATTGTGCCACTAACCCACTGACAGGTTCAGCTGAAAAAGTTACAAAAGTTTATACAGCAGTGTTTCTTCCTGAATATTTTAGGATTTAAACCCTATCAGCATCTGTAAAAAGATTCTGGAAAAATATATCCATGATTTGTTGTTGAAATAAGAGTGCCAATTTTCTACTTTGGATATTGTTTACTGTTCCCAGATAGGAAGTTTTTGTCTTCTTCCTCAGCATAACTCTTCTTATCAGAGAGGGGTCTTTTACAAAAATTGCTGTTTCATTATTTACCTAAACTATGATATCACAATATATTCACTGGGGTTCTTTTACCCTAGATAACCTGTATTTTCAATCTGGTTTACAATCCATTGGTCTGTCCCATTATATTCATGAGGCAAGTGCCACTTGTCATATTTTCAGTAGCAGATGTTGTCTTATCTTATATTTATCTGAACACATAACAGAAAGGAATCTTATTTTTAAAATGAATAGGTTAGATAGAAGAGGAATTAAAAAGAAGACAGAACTCATATGCACAGCCAAATAAAAGATGCAAATTTTGAATGAAGAACTACTCTATAAAACATGCCAAATTCCAGCTATAAATAGAACTTTAAACTGAACCCTACTCAGTACTTTATTTTTTATTTACCTGTATGAAAATAATTCAGAGTAGTTACTGTGGAAAACCTCCCATTTTACCTGTTTATGAAAATCTGGTAAAAAAAAAAGTTCCTATAGAATTAATATCTTACACTGTGACTCGTTGACCAAATGTCTATGTAAACAGAAAGGTTGCTGGCTTCTTTAGTTATGCAGAGTCATTTCACCAGACAAGTCTACCTATAGAGCAGAGAGACATTGGTTATGGCATTTTAGAAGGCTACTGCATGGCCATGTATTTTTTTACTGCATCTGACATTGGACTTCAGCTGTAGACTGTTAAATTACAAACTGTAAGACTGCTTCTTACATTAAGCTTGCTACATCCATAGTTAGTCAAAATGAATTTTACAAAGCTTAAGTAAAGAGGAGGATATATGAAAGGGGAAAATGACTTACTAGCAATTCTGTTTCTCATGATCTTTCTTTTATCTTATTATGCTTTCCCTCCTTCACTCCTTGGTTTCTTTGTGTTTTGTTTTTCTAGTAGGTTGATTTGAAATTTGTTTATAATCATAAGGAAGGTCAACCAGAACCTGAAAGCTTCACACTACTTTGGTGAATTTAGAGAGACACCACCAGAGGAAGGAAGCAAGGGTGGGTTCTTGAAGTATCATCTGTTTTGGTGTTTCTCTGGTTTTATCCAGAAATTGATATCTTGTTATTTTAACATGCACCTATTTTATCATCTAAAGTATCTGTTGAAAAGCTTGAGCGTGAATGATATGTTGGGTATATACACAACCCAAGGTATATGAGTAGGACCCTACCTAATTCATGGCAGCTGTCCACCAATTTCACTGGCAGAACACAGAGCCCAGCCCATGGGTGTTGTGCAGCAGGCCTCCCACACCTCTGATTGGTCAAGGAACCCCACTCCTTATCACTGATATGTTGTGAGGGCTGTGTCACATAGCCCCACCCCTTACTGGTCCATCATGCAACCAGTTGGTGGAGGAGGATGAGAACACATAACAGGCAGCCCTTGCAGATGTCTTGTTGGCAGCCCTTTGAGCAGGCAACCTCCCCCGCTCCCACCCCTTCTCAGCCCCAGCAGGCTACTGCAGCACCCTGAGGACTGCTGGCTCCTTCTGAGGAGCCAGCATTTTATTTTCCATAAGTTTTTTTTTTCTTTCCTTCCTGTGGATTTCGCAGGCCCACTTTCATGGTCAATGCCAAATTTCATTAAACCTGCGAAATTGCAATTTCAATAAGTCCCAATATATGAGTCCCAAACAAAATAGTTTCATGTGTGGAAGAGATGAGAAAACACAAAAGATTTTTGTGGAGCTGTGCAGGTGAGAGTTTTGTAGGGTGGAAAAAAACAAACAGTCAATTGTTTCTTTTCTCTAATGCTTTCTTGTTTCTATTGGAGGCGAATGCTTAAAGCTATTTTGTGTTGATCTGTCTTTTGTAGCAATGTCATTTAGATATCAGGAACATCTGAGGTCTAAAAGATATAGATGACTCCAGGTTGAATTATAAAACTTCCTGTTGATGTCTTTGTGCTGGTCCCAGTCTACAGAATAGGTTCAAAGTTACCAGCATATAGTGGAAATTGCACTTAATTTAAGCAAGCAAAGGTAGCCCTGCATTTTTTCCAACTAAAGCATCACAATATTTATGAAAGCAAAGCTGACTAAACAAGAGTGAGTATTTTCAAAATTATAAAGTGGAAACGTTTAAATAGACAACATACATCGTGAAATATATGTTGGAGTTCAAATAAACTATTGCAGTAATAATACGTAGAGTAGCCTTTGTGATGTGACAGTGGGAAATGAAAGTTGTTTTCTTTTTCAGCTGTCATTGTCTTTGAACAGTGATAAAAACCATATCATAGTTTTTAAGGACAGAAGAGACCATTATGATCTTCCAATCTACTTCATAAAACAGACCCTTAGACCTCTCCCAGTAATCTCTGCATTGAGCCAATAACTTCTATTTAAGCTATATGTTTTTAGAAACATATTAAGTTTCAGTGTAAAGATTTCAAGTGATGAAGTATCTACTGTCTCCAAGCATGTCATTCCAATGCTTAATTACTTTGCCTGTTAAAATCATTGAGTTTCATTTCTAGTCTAAATGTATTTAGTTTGAGCTTCCAACTACTGGATTTCATTAAACTTTTCAAAACATTGAGAGACAGAATAATGGCAAAATACCAATCAAAGAATCAGATTTACCAAAGCTATCTAACACAGTGTTACTCAGTTTTCACAAGCTGGAACTCTACTTTGTCAGTTAGCGGAACAAGAAGTTAAAGTACACATTAATTGTAAATTAATGACTAATTCTGTAGTTAGAATACAAATACTGTGATGCTGACTTTACATATTGATACATCTCCACCACCAAGACATTTATTTATAGTGTGGTGTCACAGTATCATTCTGTGAATGGCTTGTTTCATATTTAAAACCATCTCTTTTTTCTGTTTTCCTTCTGAATCTTGGCTACTAACTGGAAAGTGGGGGATGTTTCTTCATTTTCATAATCTCTTCCATCATCTCCTCTATCATCTAGTCCACTTCAACTCTAGAGTCAGAGTGTTTCTTCATATTTTGTTCCTCATGCACAAACTTTTTCATTGCTGTAATGGATGGGGAAGGATCCTGCTGTCTGTCTTCCATTTGTTTAGTGGCCTCCATGTATGCCTGGAGGTAGTAGAATTACCATGTTTTCTAACATACAACACATCCTTTTTATTCAGAAAATCAGCTGCTTGACATTGAAGTGTGTGTTTTAAGCAAGGAAATACAATAATAGTAGCTTCTGTGGCTTGAGCCTTTTTTGGGGAAAAGAGAGAGTAATACTGCACGTGGCACAGGAGGCTTCCAAGCTGCTAGGTGTAGACACTTTCTTTTTCCCTTGGCCGATGCATATGCTCCTGAAGCTGTTTTTCTAAATCAGGGTTGAACCAAGGTGCCAGAGCAGTCGATACGTTCCCATCCGCCCTGCAGGTGTTGCTGGCTAGCATTGGGCCCTCAGCTAACCTGGCAGATGCTGCTGGGTGCCCACCCAGGTCATCTTGAGAAGAGAGTAGGTATATTGGCTCAGCCAGCAGGATCTGTGCATCTAGGGATGTACAGAGCAGCCATGATGTTTTGCCCCTCCACTGCCTCGGTTTTCCCTTGAAATATACTATACATGCCAGTATTTTCAATAAAAGGTCATTTTTTCTATTTATTCTGCCTTTCAAAAACAAGATGTGTATCTTAATCATATTGCATATGGGAAAATACGGATATTCCTGTGACCAACAATTTGATTGCTACTCTTTAGTACTAGGAACTGATTAAAAGACAAGGTCCTTAAGGAGTTCTAGATTCACAAGTGACGTTTCACTGATCCAATACAAACGGTGAGACAAAGCTATTTCTTTTCCATTCCATTAACGTTACAGGTTGCAAATTGAGCAAACAAAGAATACGGAGCTTCTATTCATTTCAATTGCATAGGTTTATCAGTTCTGAAAGTTGGGGAAAAAAGAAACAAGTTAGTACTATCCAAGGTGTTTTAACTCTTCATAGCAAACAATATCCCAAGCTGCTATTACTCTTAATCAGAGATTTCAAGCTGGTAGAGAATGTCAGTCTTATGAAAGACTGACTTAATGCTTGCATTGAAAAGTTATGGCAATACTAGATGAACATAGCTAGACAGCCACCAAACAAACATTTAACTGGGCCATACAGTATTTATACTTAATATTATAAGTAAAAAATAGGGGAGAAAAGAGACCAACTCAAACTGGGACTAATTTTAGTACTATTTACTTTTCTGCACACATTTTATAATAAATTGCCATTTATAAATATCTTATTATCATTTGTAAAAATTTATGACATTTTATAACATGCTTGATGACTTTAATTCATGCATTAAACATGCACACGTATTTAACAATATTTGCATCTTATAATATGCTCTGTAACAACTTGTCATGGCATCATCAGTTAAACATTTATTTTACAAATGCACTTTGTAATATGGTTTGTAATAAACTGTAAAGAATTAAAGTTGCTTCACTTCATAATCTTTTCATAAATATAAATAATGTATTTTTAAATTCTCCTTTAATTTAAAACATTACACATTTTCCAATTAAATCTCATACATTTTCTAGATTGATGGTGGTCATCACATTTCAAGATGTGCTGCCAAGTTATTTGCTGTTTTGTTTTTAAGTTATTTTGCTTGCTAGACCATTTCTTGAATAAGCTGAATTTATAAGTAACTATTTGTAAAATGGTCTATTTTCCATTGTGAACTTTCAACCTTACATGTGGTGTTTTAGGGCAAAACTACCTGAACTGGAACACTAAGGATCTCCATTAATGTGTAATTGCATATATTGGTTTTCATTTGTGGCATTGAACAGACAGCGAGCAATCGAATAAACAACTTATTCGCTTGATTTTTTTAAACTTTATTTTTCCTAAACCAGCGAACCCACTCAATCCAATCATTTCCACATGCTTTGAGTTGATTTCTATTAAAAAATCATCTAATCAAGAGAGAGGATGATGGCTGACTAGCTAAATATCATATCATAGAAAAATAGATTGATAGATGTTTCCTAAGTTACCCTAGTATCTAGTGTATAAGATTGCACAAAGCTAAAGAAATTTTCAGTATAGAAAGGCGGAAAAATCCCCTGGTTATTACATGTAAGGAAATAATGTGTTTATGATTGTTATAATTTTTCCATTTTTAAGATGACAGGTTTTTTTGTTTGTTTTTGTTTCGTTAGCTGTGATGAAAATGGCCTTTAGTTATATCAGAGACAAGAGAATTACAACTTTTTTCAATAAGATTTCGATTATATAGTGGTTGCCATTAAAAGTAAATTCACAAAGGCATGCCATGCCACTGCGTTAAGGAAACTGCAGCTATTTTCTGTTCAAAATACTACATTCTGTGACAGTTATATTATCCATTTTTGAAAGATTATGTTGCAATAGAAAAAATCATATGTGTATAAATATCTCTTGTGCATATATTTATGTATTTATATCTGTTGATATCTACATATGCCTACATAAATTCACCATTTCAGTTTTTGCATTGTACATTTTTATAGAAGCAAGTATATCTCTGATTGACTTAAAAGAGCATATTTATAGTTCCCACCAGTTCCTTAAATGGAAATATTATTAATAATAATGGCCAAGTAAAGCTTTACTCAAAGTGCTGAAAGGTAGAACAGGAGCCAACAGACACATTTGCTGTTTGGTGGGGGGAGTTCACATCTTGACTGCAGTCACCACTGGGGTCACTCCTGCATGCTTCCCGGGAGGCTGCCAGAGCAGTCTTTCTCCACAGTGCCCCCGCCATCACCAGCTGGTGACTGTCAGCAGCAGCTGGAGGGGAAGGGGGAGGATTCCCTGTTGCTACAAGAGCCTGCCAACAGCTCGCTGGCTTGGGGCGGCAATGGGCTGGGTCTTAACCCCCAACCTCTTGACAACTGCAGCCAACAGCTGCAGCATGGCACTGCCTGGCTGGGTCTGCTTCAGGGACACAGACCCCAGAACCTTTCCCCCACAGCGGCCTGGGCCAGGCAGTGCCTACTACACCACTGCCTAGCAAGGGCTGCTGCTGGAGAAAGGACCCTGGAGCCTTCCCCTGCAGCAGCCCCTGCCAGGGAGAGCTGTGGTGCTGCCCAGCCAGAGCTGCTGCAGAGACACAGACCCTGCAGCCCTTCCCCTGCACCACCCTCCTCCCCCAGCCAAACAGCAGTGCACTGCAGCCCAACTGGGATGGCTGCTGGAAGAGAGACCCCAGACTTCGTCCTCCACAGCCTCCCACCTGAGCTGAGCTGTGGCAGGCTGCAGGAACAGAAACTCTCCTTTCCCACCCAACCCCCTGCCAGGCTACAGGTGGAGCAGGGATCAGAGGGTGGCACCAACTTGGGTCAGTACAGCTGGGAGAGTGTGGAGCTGGCTCAGGCTTGGGTAGAACTCAGGATTTTCCACTCCCAAGGGCAAGTGAGCAGCAGAGACATGATCCCTCTTGCTTATTTTCCCATCCTTTCTGCATTCCTCCTTGCTTGAGTTCTGCAGGATGGGTGCAGGGTGGCCTCATCCTGCCGACTCTGCATCCTGGGATTGGTGTCATTCTCCTAGTAAGTGAGAGATGTTGGTTTGAACCTCAGGCTGAGGTCATCCCAGAACCCACATCTCCCAATTCCTGAGTGAGTGCGCTAACCATTAACTTGTTGTGTTCCATGTGGGCAGCACCAAGACTGCTTCCTCCTTCTCTTGCAGTTTTTTTTTTCCATCAGGGTGGAATGACCAAGGCTGCCATGCTTTGGTTGGAAATATTCTCTGATAAAGTTTTATATAAACGGTAGGCTATTGGGCTCAAAGGTTGGGGGGGGGGGGGTCTTCCTTTGGCTTCAGATACCTGATCATCAACTTTTTTTTCCGTTGTTGAAGTCTAAGGACATACCTGGTATTAAGTGCTAGTGTGAAATACTGAGAATATCCAGAAGGGAAGTACTGGGTGGGTGTAGCTATGTGAAATCTAAACTCTATATAGGTGTCAAAATTTTCAGTTAAGCAGCTATGTAAATGTCACTTAGGCACATACAGGTGAAAGGATTTAGCCCTAGTTAACCAGTGTGAATCTGGCCCTTACTGTCTTGGAAAAAGAAATTTTCTATTCACAGAACAAAAGCAGTAATATAAGTGGTAGCACTGTAAGTTTGTCTAAACAGTGAAATTCTGCATAGATTATTCTGTATAGATTCAGATATAAAAGATATTCAAATGGCATTACTGATATGCATAAAAACTGTTAGTCATTTTGGTATTTTCTAACATCTATACGTTCATCTCTCCCTGAGGTTTATAGTATTAAAAAATGTAGTTTTACAAGTGGAAAGATATTAAAAATAACACCAGTAATATATTCTGAAATGTTAAAAAAATTCTCAAGTAGATTTTCTGTTATATCATCACCATATATATATGTGGGATAAAGGTTTTATGCCACTTGTGTTTGGGATGACCTGCATAATTGGCATATTGCTTTGCCATTTGTGGCAACTCCAAATTTATGCTAATAAAACAAACATGCTATATCACATCATATATTTAACATAGGCAGACATTGCAGAGTTGAGGCTAACACTGAAAAGAACTGTTATCTGCAGGCTTGAAAAGTGACTAAAGTAGAGATCACTTTTCTGGTCTTCGGGAAAATAGTTGTTAAAAATTAAAACACCAGTCAATACCTACAAGCTTAAAAATGTATTGTAATGTGCTACAGCTTCAGTTACCCTCTGCTGAAGCTTCTCTATTTTAGCTTACAGGGTCATGTGACCTCAGCCCATAGCAGAATTTCAACACTAATAGCGACAGCCATCTTGGATAAATGTAAGTGAAAATTTTCCTAATTTTTATAGCTTCTGTTCCCTCACTTTAAAAAATTGTTTTTACTCAGATTGTAGTTAGATAACAGTCTTGGAAACACGTCAGATCTATGTCCAATACCATGTTTGACACAAAGTAGCAAAAAGGTCCTTTTTTCCCTTCTGTATGCTTCAGCATCAAAACACTTTGTGCCTTTTAGATATTTCTATTTTCAGTCTGGGTGGTCTCGCTAACTTTATTCTAGCCAACAGCTAGCTTGTCAGTAGTTTTTGGTGTCAAAAACTGTTGATCTGCTAAAAGGGAAATAATACAAAAATACTTTTGGTCATATAACCTTGTTATAGCTGGTTCAGTCTAAGTATTAAGTATATGACAATTCAGAAACTTATTTCTCTAAGAAAATAGAACTTGCTTATAAATAGAAATAAACCAACTTTTATAATGCCAATTTTGCCTGGATTCAGTCATCCAAATTCTACTAACCTATTCTCAAGTCTAGCTGCTTATTCACTTTGTCACTGCAAAGTCAAAGGATAGAGATAGAGTAGTATATAGTCCATCTGTAAAGTAGTAGTAATTCAAACCATGTTGTGAGCTCAGAAATTCTTTCCAGAGTTGAATAAAAAGAATAAAGGTGGTCTGTCTAGCTTGGATTTTCATACACCTGGTGATGCACCTGGGAAGGAACAACTGGCACCATACCTACAGGTTGGGGAACTCCATTCTTGTCAGTACAGAGGTGGAAAAGGATCTTGGAGCCATCATTGACTCCAAGATGAATATGGGCCGGCAGTGTAGGGATGCAGTCAGGAAGGCCAACTACCTTGTCATGCATCCACAGATGCATTTCAAGCAGGTCCAAGGAGGTGATCCTCCCCCTCCATGCAGCACTGGTCAGGCCGCAGCTGGAGTACTGCATCCAGTTCTGGGCGCCGCACTTCAAAAGGGATGTGGACAACATGGAGAGGGTCCAGAGGAGGACCACTCACATGATCGGGGCAGCAGGGCAGGCCTTATGAGGAGAGGCTACAGGACCTGAACCTGTTCAGCCTCCAGAAGAGAAAGCTGAGGGGGGATCTAGTGGCCTATTATAAACTAGTCAGAGGAGACCAGCAGGCACTGGGGAAGTCCCTGTTACCCCGAGCACTACCAGGAGTGACCAGGAATAACGGTCACAAGCTGGCAGAGGGTAGATTTAGGCTAGATATCAGGAGGCACTACTTCACGGTCAGGACGGCTAGGATCTGGAACCAACTTCCAAGAGAAGTGGTGCTGGCTCCTACCCTGGGGATCTTTAAAAGGAGGTTAGATGTACACCTTGCTGGGGTCATTCGACCCCAGTACTCTTTCCTGCCATGGCAGGGGGTTGGACTCGAAGATCTACTCAGGTCCCTTCCGACCCTTGAAACTATGAAACAACACCAAATATAAGAGATGTCATTAAAAAGTCAATGTTTATTGTCTGTTACCATATTATTGGTAATTTTAATGGTGGCTTATCTACGATCCCAGTCAGTGTGGAAGAAAATTGAAATAACAGTATGGGTTCACACAATTCAATGGGCGCGCATTACATGTGCCCCTACTGCACCATTGTTACTGCAATGTCATTTAGTACTTCCATTTCAAAGTAGTAAACGACGGCACAGTAACAACCAGTTCTGCGACATTCATGTGGTTATCTTTAGCTGCTGCATTGCCATAGTGATGCACTATACCGAGGGAGCGCATCAGTATGGCAGTGTAGCTGCAGCATTGTTTTTTGGCTGCAGATGCTATATTGCTGTAGCACATTGTCATGACGACATAATATTACGTGTAGATGTGCCCAAAATGTTGCAATAGCCATTGAAATATCAGCATCTGTCGATTACCACCTGGTAGTGATATTTGAATTTCTATTTATTTCAGTGTCTAGTATATAGTACTGTATTGACTTGGATATGACTTCACTATTTGTGAAGAATATGGATCCCTAAACTCCATGCCATTACCTCCCATATGTTTATATATATATATTATTATTAAAGTTTTACATTCTTGCACATTTAGCAGAATTAAGGTTAAAATACTGACGTCTACATTTACAATATGAGCCATAACTGCATAGTAACTTCATAGTGACAATATCTTCTGCTTGACTTCAATCATATAAATACATTGTTAATCATATTCAACCTACTCCCTCTCAGGTGATTTCATAGAAGTGATGAACTACAAAGCTAAAATAAAAAGCAGCTGCAAAGTTGTAGTTAAAACTAATGCTGACAAAAATGAAAGCTCTCTTTCCCCCCATCTATCCTGCAGATAGATCATTCTAAGACTAACGGGGCAGTCTCAGTGCTTTACCTATACCAAAACTCAGACTGAGACTTCATATGTACTTGCATCTGTATTGCAAGTGCATGCCACACCAAATCATACAGAGTGGGATTTAGTAGCTGTTAGTAGAAAGGCATATATTGAAAACATTCCACAAATTTTTTTGAATTCTTACGCACTTCAAAATCTAGTGTGCCAAAGGTGGGGCAAATGGCCAGTGCTGTAAACTAGACGTAAAATCAAATAGTGAAATAAATTGTGAGTACAAATTCTGTTTTGTTTAAGTAAGTCTATGTGACTGAAAAAAAAATTAAAAATATTAGGATGACTACAGATTACATGGATTGAATCAGGCAGAACAGTTTCTGAGAGGTTTCTGAGGAGGTAGGATTAACTAAACCTATGCACAAAATTTAAGGCAGTATCCTCAAAGGCAAACTAGGTGATGGTAATTATAGTGAATCTTAGTTACCTAATTCCAAAAGAACGACTTTTTTTCACCTAACATATCTATCATTGCAAGGCTGGATTAATAAATGACTTTAGAAAGTCACTCACAAATATCCAAAAGTACCAAAAGTCTTTGTGGGTGTATATATGTCTGTTTCTGTCTGTCAGTGTAAAGTATCAAACGTCAATTTGGAAGGTCATTCGTGAACTCTCCATTACATTAATAGTGACTTTTTGAGCAGATAAATTTATAAATTTACACACAACAAAAGACCATTTATTCAGTGGAGCCTTGAATCGGATTAGATCCAGTTCTAGGCTTGGATGCATATTTGTTATTGTTTTAGCATGTAGCTGGTGTGACATCTCTGAAACGCTTCACAAAATGACCCTAGGCTAAAGAATGAGCCCCTGTTGGTAACAGTTTAAGCCTTGGAACAATAGGTAATCTCAGGTTAAGAACATAATACTAATAGCATGAATGTGGGATTCTGTATGTCTTGCTACCAGAATAGTCTCTTCTTCATCCACAGTTAAATATAAACCATGTTTTAATATAAATATAACACTTCAGGTTATTTGTGAGCTCTTTAAAGAAACCTAAACTAAAAATATCTGGTTGTGTATGTCAAACATTTATTTTTTGTCTTTAGCATATGGCAGAGTATATTTTAACATATATAACTTCGTTTGTTTACAATTAAGGTGTGTATATCTCCTTATGTAACACTTCAATACACTAAGCAGAGATTCTAATAAATAATACATTTTAAATAATATATTTTTAATAAGATCTGGAGAAAGACTGTTCTAAGTAAGTCACACACACACGTTCTAGGATAAAAAAAAAGCCTGCTAGATACCTTTGAAGGTACTCAAAAGTTAGTTGCTCAGAAATTCCCAACATGCTAATAGATCCAAGTATACAAAAATGCACAGCCAGGCTTCTTTTCATCATTTACTTACTGTATTTCCTAATATAACCTTTTTCTGTTAAACAATATACTAGTGTCCTATAGTGGTAGAAAATATAGGTAAAGGGATTTGTAGGCCTTTTTAAAAATGAGCCACAAATCAGGTGATTTTATAGGAATATTTTATTTAATCTTAACAGGATTTTAATGTCATGACAGTATTTATTGATGGTGTTGCAAGGTTTTAAATCATTGCTTGCATTGTAGGATCTTGTAGTGTTGATATGATTGGTATATTAATGCAGTACAAACTCTGGACACTTATAGAAGTACCATTTTCATATATCACCCGGGATCTCGAAATGTTACCAATGTGCTGCTTTATTAACTATAATGGAAATCCACAGCTGGAAAGTTGTGCAATAAGCCTATTTTAAAGATTCACTCCTGTGGTGCACATTACTGCAAATGTTGTAAATTTTACTCATCCTGAAACCAACTCTGTTTCATAAACAATACATATGGAAGTTAAACAGCATGAATCTGCCAGAGTCTGTAGGCATGATATTACAGATGAACTGAGCACTTTCAGCTCCCAGTGACATTAGTTCTTCTCTTTGAAATATCTGACATATCGTTATCTTATCAAGTAACAGAGAGAATATGGTCTCTTACCGTAAGAATCCCTGCATCTAACACAAGTTTCATAAAGTGTGTAAAAATTACTTCAGGATATGGTTCACTACACAAACCTATCTGGCTTTGGCCACTGAAACAAAGTAGCTTTCACAAGCTCCCAATAATGAATGACTTGGACATCATCACTTAGGGAAATATATCTATGCATTTGAAACCACTACACCTTGTCAGGCTTATACCACACAACCTCAGCCTGCTGACTTTGCCCAAAATGTAGTTAATTAGTTAAACTATCTTTGTAGCTACCCCATTTACTAGCTGGTGCTAACAACTCCATGTCTTAGATATTGCCTCCGCTGCCCCTGCATTTTCTTTTCACCGTCAATACTTAAGATATACCAGTCATACAATTTTCCTTTCCTTCTCTTTACCATTCTTTCCATACCCTTTTCCTTATGGAACTGAGACAGATATTTCCAGAAAAAAATATTACATTTTACAAACATTCTAAAATGATCTAAAATAGCTTTCCCTATGAAGTATAATAAATTAATTTTAAAATCTTCTATCTTAGAGTTTACCATGAGTAAACTATGGGGGCTGTTCCACTGGAAAGTTCCTACTTCTAGGCCAGATTCTAGGTGAGGCCATAAATTCATACTGCTGAGTATCAGAACTGGGTAATTTTTTTTTGGTAGTAACTATTTTAGCAAAAATGCAAATTTAGCAGAACTGAAGTATTTTTCACATGGTCAGCTTAGCAGCCTGGAGAGCAGTGTCTGGCTAGTAAGGCTGTTGGTGGGAAGGGGCTGGGAGAGAGAAGGGGGATATGAGGGCAGATCTAGGCCCCTGGCATGAGGGAGTGGAGCAAGGGATGGGGCATGTGCTGCCCAGCCAGGGTGGGGCATGGAATGGAGCTGTGAGCAGCTTGTTTGGGAGGTGCAGGGTGGGGGCGGCATGGAAGAGGCATGGGGGCATGTCCCCCCAGGGGAAGCTTGGGGGCATGTGCCCCCTGATTTGTGCACAGGGCAAGGATAGGCTGCAGCTGTGGGCTGGAACTAGGGGTGGTGCCTGGCTCTTCCTGGCAGGAGGGGGGCTGGGCCAGGGCCGCAGTTGGGGCGGGCGGCGGCAGTGCTGAGAGGGGTGCTACAACCCCCTTCCAGCACCACCGCTGCTGCCTGGCCATAGTGCAGCCCTGATCCAGCCCCACTCCTGCCGGGAAAAACCTGGCACACATCCTAGCCCCAGCCCTCAGCAGCAGCCCACACTCACCCCATACACAAATTGGGAGGCATGTGCCCCCCCATTCCTTCCCTGGGGGTGTGCTCTAGTAGCGGGAGCTGTGCCCCTCCCCACATCCCCTTGGATGAGCCACTCGCAGCTCTGTCCCACAGTGTGCCCTGGCTGGGCAGTGCCTGTCTCTGCCCCAGCCCCACTCCTTCCCTCCTTGCAGGAGCCTTGATCTGTCCTCCCCCCTATGTCCCTTCCTTCTCTCTCACCCCTTCTACCCCAAAAGACTTGTCAGCTGGACGCTGCTCTCCAAGCTGCCAGGCTGCATATTGGCAACTGAATTAGATATTGGCCAATATCAGTATTGGCCCAAAAAATCTTTTATCAGTGTACCCCTAATGTTCATATAATATATCTCAAAGAACATTTTAAACAATTATGTTCTACATTGTTAAGCACATATCCTAAAAATTTAATCCAATTACAGTATCACTGAATTTGGATCAAGTCTTACTATTAGTGGAATCAATTCCAAAATGCAGCAGTTCCGGTTTCAATCAAACACTTATATATAGTTCTTTAGTATCTTGCATGCATTACTTTTTTTTAGGACAAAACCAATTAAGTCAGTTGCAAGAATTAAACACAAAATTGTACTTTACTTTTAAAAGATGACGTGCAGTAATAGTAACAGTGAAAAGTATGTATGGCCACATCCAGACTAACACAGCTGTGTGATATGTGGTGCCACAGAAACATCTGCAGCACCACATATCACACATTCAGCTGTTCTCTGGATGGCAGGGAAGAGCACTAGGGAGGGGAGGAGCGGGGGGTTGACCCTTGGATATCCAGGGGTCAAAAAAACCTCTCAAAAAAAAAGAGGTGGAACAGCGCACATGGGGGCAGCGTACACCACTTGAAACCAGAGACTGGCTAGCCAGAGCCATATTCCAGCTGCTCGCCAAGCTCTGAGCAGCAGGTTTGCTGCTGCTGCAGCCCCAGGAGGCCCCCTGGACCTCAGGTAAAGCTGCTGGTGCTAGCTTAGTGTTGGCTCCAGCCTCCTCTACCACACCAGAGAGCATGTGGCACAGGTGTTCCTCAATAACAGCTAGCAGTGGCACAAGGTATGCTTCTGCTAGGTGTCCCCAGGGAATCAAATGTCCATGCTTGTGGGGACACGGCATATATGTTTAGGATACAATTACTACATTAGCTTTTTTAGTAACTGTCATTACTGGCTTTGCTTCATTAATTATTTCTTTCTAAAGAACCTCTATTACTTAATGCAAATAAAACTTAAAAATGAAAATATTTTATGGCAGGTTTTGAATCTACTTCTGGGAAAGTTAGGGATATATTTATGTGTTCTATAAACACAGCAATTATGAAATGTACACAGTTTTACACTATCTCAGACTAGGGGGAACTTTAACAAAATTCAAAATATTTTAATTTCATTAATTTCTGGGTAGAGTCTATAAAAATACAGTCAGTTGTATTTCTATGTAAGTAATTCAACAATATGAGAAATTATTAGAAAAAAGCATTGTTAATATAACTCTATGGCCTCAATCCTCTAAAAGTTATATGCTCCAAATTTACACTATTGAATTAGTCCCACTGATTTGCATTAGAATGAAAGCTGTGTAAAAAAATTATTTTTTTGAATTAGTGGCTGAAAGAAAGGGAAAAAAAAGTTTCATATCTTCCCAAAATAATTTTTATTCTGTTTTGGTGGATTGAAAAGAACACTGCATTCAATGTTTTATTTAATTTTAGGTTATTTTTAATTAAATGAAATACTAATTGTAAGGACTGTTAGTTGTGTTAAATTTAACACAGGCTAGTGATCAGTTGCACATTAATGGTTAATACCCTCTCTAACATGCACTGCTCAGACCTACTGCTAGAGGGCTGGTAAGCAGAGGCTTGGCTAGGGGCTGCAAGTCTGTTCCATACCTGCCCCACTTACTAGCTCTCTAGGCACAGTATAGGTTAGAGGAAAGGGGCCCCCCTGTGCCTCTTGGATTCCCCCCTTGGGACCCTTTATTGGCTACTGATTGGCCCTGCTACCCCGGATCACCACCATGTCGCCCCAGTCAGCCTAATCTGCAGCAGTGGCAGTAGGGAGTCCAGGAATTGAGCCCCTCCCCCCATTGCAACTCTTGAGCTGACTAGGATGTTAAGGCGGTGATCTGGGGTTGGAAAGGCCAATTAGGAGATGAGTGGGGGAAAATCTGAGGGGGCAGAGAGGCTGATAAGGGGGTGGGGGTAATTTGGGGAGGCATTGTGGGACAGGGCAGTGATCCAAGCAATGGGGGTGGCAGAGGGAGTAATTTGGCATGTAGATGGGCTGGCAGCCTAGCACTTCCCTGCCTACCTGCTGCCCCCTTCCTCCTAGTCCCCTTGCCCCACTTCATGCCTTTCCACTCCCTTCCCAGTCACCTGCTGCCTGGCTGTCCCCAGCCCAAGATAATCCTCACCCAAAAGAGCATAACTTTAAGACCCTAGTAGGCACTTAACATGTGTTAACCAGACTTAATGTGCAATTGTTCAAGCTTTATATGCTCTTACCATGGTCTAATTGTAACATGTAATCTCACCCAGACACTAGAACCTTGGGGCATCTATGCATGTGCTGTGGGGTGGAGTGGAGGCGCTTTAATTAGAGGGGCTCTGAGGGTGCCTATAGGCATGATGGAGCTCTGCTCCAATGCATACTAATTAGCACATACCGATTAATTGAGTCTTCTGTGATTCTGCTGGAGCCTGGGATGCTGAATATGCTTGATGTTGCAGGTGCTTTAATTAGAGCGGCTCTCAGAGCACAGCTCCATCACATATCTAGATGCCCTAGATTTTCGCTTTCTCAGGTTAGTGTCCTAAACAGCAGGCTATAGAATGACTCATTCTCAGGCCCAAGGTATATTTAATTAGACTTGCAGAGTGTAGTAGCTTCATCAGGAGAGGCTGTTTATACATTGTTTGGTCTGCTCAGAAGTGGCATCGTCTGATACACTGCACTGCTTTAGGCAGGGTACAGTCTAAACAGAAGCACTGTAGCTCTTCATTAGCAGACTTATTAGCATGCAGATGGACTACCTGGAAGCATCTCAGCACTGCCAATTAGCCCACCTGGAGCACTGCATAGATGGAACTACACTACCTCTGATTTGCTTGAGAGTACTATTGCCAGGTATGGTAAACTTACCCTACAGAGGTCTGAGATAGGCGCATCGCAGACTAATGGCTTAGTTGTTAAAGCACACTTTTGAATGGGAGCCACATTTTCAGGGACTTCTCTGTTTCAGGAAAGGGAGATTTTTAACCTGGGGCCTTACCATCCAGATGGAGTGTTATAGCCCTACGGTGGGATGGAGCATATCACCTTCCCCTTAGTGCTCTTGCAAAAAATGCCAGAGTCCTTTAGTGAATCTAATCAGAAAAATCCAAATATTTCCTCTGGAAATCTCAAAATGAATTGTTATGATAGCTCCAATATTTTGTCATTTTATCTGTTTTTTTGATTGCCTCTAAACATTTTTGTGAAAGAAACTGGTCACTAAATCAATTATACTACCTTGTACATAATGTTAAAAGTACACTTAAGTCTTTAAAAGAAAGTCATTCTCTAATAAAAGAACTTTTGAGACTTACAAATTACTCTCTAGAGTTCATTTTATTAAATTTACTCCATTTTATTCTTTAGTGTATATATACAATGGAAACCTTGTTAAATTAAAATACATAATAGTTCAGGATGTTACCATATTAGAAGCATAAGCTGATGAAGATGCATTTGACCAGTAAATAAACAAAATTAAAATATTTTGCAGGATTCTTTATTGCTTCATGTGTTTCACCTTGTGAATATTTGAGGACGAGTTAGATAAAGTAGAGGTGCTCTGCCAGCATTCATGCTTACAATGACCAATTTTATAGCATATATTTTTCTGTTTATGTGCTTGTCAAGTTTAAACAGCCTTTTATTATGCAAATGTCTGATGACAGCTACGGTGTCTGTGTCATTTCTGAACTACAATTTTTCATGCTATTGAAATAATCTCTTACCTGATATTTATTACAATTTTTACAGTTACTTTGACAAATTAGAGCATTAACATATCATTAAAACAATAAAAGGAAGAAAAATCTAAAACCAACCATGTTAGAAGTTTTGCATTCCATATTCAGGGTCTGGAAATGCTAATTAAGGATTATTATCAGAACTCCCATTCCTTTCTGGAGCGTAGGGGACTTGGACCAGACCGAATATTTAGCACTTTTGGCACCTATATACATGCCAGCTACATGCTCTGATGTGTGCTAATTAGCATGTATCAGAGCAGACTCAATTAATCATGGTAATTAGCATGCTCCAGTAGCCTCTGCATCACGTATATTCAGTGTCCCTGTGCTTCAAAATGATGTTGGGGGCACTTTAACTAAAGCTCACTGCATTTTGAAGCATGGGACACTACATACACATGATACTGCAGGAGCTTTAATTAGAGCAGCTCCCAAGATTTGCTCTAATTAAACCCACACCCACCCTGGAACACATGTAAAGATGCCAGTCCACTACATCTAGTTCCACTTCAGTGGGTAGGCTTTTAGCACCTCCCTTTGACTTTCATTGTGGAATGCCTTCTCATGTATTTGAGACTAAGCATCTTTTGTCCAAAAACTTTGTGGTTACAGCGAGGAAGTTGGAGGCCTGAGGCTGAGTCCCTTCTTTCCTACTTTTCATACTTCCTGAGAGAGTGTCTCAAGAGAATTTAGAATCTGGGTCTCCTGCTTCCTGGGGGAATACTCTAAAAACTAAGCCAATATGCCGTTGTCATGTTTTATGTAAGTTAAGCATGCTTCATATCAAGTCCCTCCCAGTGTCTCCCCAAGTACAGAACTTAGGCAATTTGGTGGTCAAACCGAATTGTTTCCAGGCATGCACAAAAGCTGAAGCAGAAGTGCCAAGGTAACTTTGCTATCCAAAATGGAGGCACTGCCTAAATATAGGGATCTATGTAGTTTTGTGTCTTATGTAGTAGGACCAAAGTGGATCACTTTTTGGAACTCAAGTGCCAAGATTCCCTTTCAAGGCACCTCTAAGACCAAATGGGATCAAAGTGTTTTGCTGTTGTTTTCAATGTGAGCAAGATTAGGTCCATTGTGTGTAATCTTCTAGTAGTTTGAGTAGTCTGTTGCTGCCCCTAGTGCTGTTGTGGATACATTGGTATTTCCATACTACTAGCTTAAGAAGTGGAAGGATTTCAGCAGTGTTATAGTGCCAACTGCTGGAAAGTAAAGTCCTGTGTTGATGACAAAAGGTCTGGATTTTCTAAGGCAATCAGGTTTCCTGTCTCAAGCTAAAGCAGTTCTTCTCATCTTGGCCTCAACATGTTGAACATTAATATTTTCTATTTTAGTTTGCAACAAAGAGATTTAAGGAATCTCAGTACAATATGTTTAAGTTCTTGTACAATAGAAGGTTCTGGCAAGTATTTGTAGTCACAAATCCATAGTAAGGACAAAGATGCTCATCTGTGCCTAAAGCTGGAGGTGACATTTGAGCAAATGTAAGTTATGAGTATAGGGCATGTGTAGACGAAACAGGGGCCCTAAATTAAAGCAGTAGGTTTTTAAAAAACACCGCTTTGGTTTAGGGCTGATTAAACCCCTGTGTTATGCAAACACCCCACTGATTTACCTGCCTGTCTTGTGGGGACAGAGGGTGAGTGGTCCCTGGGCTGGGAGGAGGGGAGCTGGTGTTTTCCTTCAGAGCAGCTGCCCCCCTGCCCCACCTGCAGGCAGCCAGCTCAGGTGGTCCCGGGGGGCACTAAAGCTGTGAAGGGAAGCACTGGGCCCCCATACAGTTCAGGCAGGTGGGCAGGATCCAGGGGAGGAAGAAAGAAAAAAAAGATCAAGCTCACTGCTTTTCTTGAGTGGAGCTGCTTTCCTGAGCTGCTTTCAGGCTGCCTTCAGGGATTCCTGCCGAGCCACCTGTAGAGGCAGAAAACTAAAACTCTTCCAATTCATTTAAGGCACATTACACCACCGAATTTCCTACAGCAGCTGGAATTAATGCGCAATACACTGCCGAGGTGTGCAAACACTGACACGGTTAAAGCGGTGCAAAAGCATTTAGCCTGCTTTAAAGTGTCGTACAAACATGGCTCTTGTTTTGTCTATGCACAGCCATGAGTACTACAGTGGAACTTATACTAGTTCCAAATTGCCAGTCCCCAAGAATTCTAGTATAGATGTATTTTGGGTAGAGTAAAGGAGTAGAGTATAAATTTAAAATTTTAAATTAAATTTTATCCCCTTTTAAATTTTATCCTGTTATTTGGAAAGGTGTTTAGTTCAAGAGGTTAGTAGGAAGTGTCAGACTAATCAAAATTTCAAAAGACTGACAGCTACTGAAGTTGTGAAATTGGTCAGTTGTCAGACATGGATAAACTGTGTTTTCTTCAATTAAATTACACTTGGTTTGCTTTTCCTTTTCTCTTGTCATCTGTTCTTGTATTAATAAAGTTGGAGAGTTGAATACTCAGGTGCCAGGACACTACAACAGAGAGAAAATATGGTTTCACCTTCCTGCCTCCATGGGACTGAGTAGGCTCTGGGCATAGAATGCCCTAGGTTAACCTAGTTTATAACAGCTCCCTAAAGACTTGTGCTAACAGAGGTCACTAAACATCCAAACAGCCAGCCATGCCCTTTCACTGATATGCCCCATATTTTAGTGCATGACACCAGTCTTCAGCCACTGGTAATATTTATTGCTATTCTTTGATTGCCATCTACTTTAGATACATCTCTTGTAATAAGGAGCTATGAACTAAAATAAGTTAATGTTTTAAATACTACAATCATATGCATACCAGAGACTATTTTTCCTATGCTTCATAGTGTGATGCTTCCGTGTATGTGGCTCTAAAATGTATTGTTTTTTGTTATCTCTCTGCCCAAAACCCAAAGGGCAGTACTGTGATACCAAAAAGAAACTTGTCTGAGTCTATCCCAACTACACAGTTGGTCCAATAAAAGAGACCAGCCACAAAAATGTTTGCCTCCTGGTTTTTGTTGTTCTTGTCATGTCACAGTGCAAACTTGGAATCAGTTTCTTGTTTAGTAGCATATATGGCTCTCACTGTGGCAGGCCTTGCCCTGTAGGGGAGAGTTGTGTACCCCTCTGGCCAGTAAGCCTGCTCCCTCCCCCTTTCTAGCTCCTCTGATCTACCACCCTCCCTCTGTCTCTTCTACTATATCTTGATGGAATTAATTAAGCGGGAAATGTCCAGAGCCTTGAGGGGCAGGACATTGTGGTTTCCTTTTGGCCACTTGGCGTCCCCCCTTCACACTTGTCCAGGACTTGGCCAGGGACTGATTTGCTTTACCTGCTCTCTTCACCCAGGGCCAGTTTAGTCCAGCCTCACTCTCCACTAGTCACAGCACAGCTGGAGATTAGTCTCCACAGTAGGGTTCTGGCTCTCCAGCTTCCCTGGCCTAAAAGGCATTAAATCTTCTCTCTCTCCATGTATTACCCCTTGCCCACAGTATGCTTTAAATTGTCTGCGAAGCAACCTTTACCTTCCCTCAGAGTCGCTATCAGTCCTCCAGGTGTTCATTACAAAACAAAATGAAAAAAAATCTCAAATGCAAGTTTTCCCCGTGCTTCAGGGTGATGGACACACTCTTTATGCTGGGCTTCACCCCACAGACCTGCTGTTTAAACCACCCCAGAACAAAAGAGGAAAGCCACAATAAAACCTACTCACCTTGTGGGGCTACTTACTATAGTGTCCCTTCAGGCCTTCTCTCCCTCTTGCAGGGACCATTCTGCCTGCTCCATAATTAGGACTCCACTGCCCACCCCCCCCGTGTGAGGACAAGCCTGTTTACCCCTGAGCCCTACCCCTTCTGATCAGCCTGGCCTATTAGCTGGCTTGAGTGCAGGTGCTGTTTGTTAGTCCTAGTCCTGCCACCTACCCTTCGCCAGGCCACAAAAAACCTTCTCTTAAAGGGTTCTGCTGGCCTTGTAGCTCTCCCTCAGTAACAGGGTGAGGGTTCCCTGTTAGTCACCCAAATCTATTCTCCAAATTCCTTCCTAACTCTGGATGTATTTATTTCTACTTGTTTTACCTACTGTGTTTTAGCTCACATGCTTCCTACTGGATCTTATTTTGTTCCTTCACTTTTTTTTCTACCCCCTGTAAATATTTCTTTCGGTATCTGATGTTCCTGATTTATGCCAATTAAAATTAATTTAAAAAGCATTACAAGAAAGCTAGTATCAAAATAATGTAAGTGTAAAATGATATTTCTATAGGAACTGGAAATTGGAAATATAGTCTAATAGGACCAGATTTGAAAAATAATGCAAGAATTATTGTGTGCACACAGTTGTATACCTGGACAAATCAGATATTTTCACAAGACAGGGACATAAAAAAGTGATTAACAGGTTATGTGTGCACATGCAAATCCATGGTCATCCACAATATGCATGTAGACATCAGGGATGAAATTCTCACATCTCACATCTTGTGAAAATTTGCAGCCTGGGGGAGGTGATGTTAAGGTGGCTTTAAGCTACCTTTTTGCCTTCGTGATCCTGGGCTGCTCCAGGGGTTGGAACAGCCCCCAGGATAATTTAGACAGCCCCTCAGGCGGTCTTCCATCCCTTGATTGGAAGCCCTCTCTTGATTGGAAATGAGCTGTTTAAAAGTGTGGTATGCGTCTGAGAAGTTAGCTTTGAAAAAATAGCCTCTGTATTAGTGGCCCGTTTCTGCAGCACATTATTCCAATTTCATGCCAGTGTAACTCCACTGACATCACAATGTTGGAGTAAAGCTTTGGTTGAACAAAATTTGAGTTTGCCCAGATAACTAAATTCAATGCATTTATTCACAGGTCAGAGGAAGGAGGGGTTCCTTTCCGTTGCAACATATTTCCTGTCCTTCCATATTTAACTATAAGGAAACATTACAATGACTGCATGTGCTGTGTCACGAGAAGAAAGATCTTTATTAATAATATTTCAATATGGTTTAGTCTGAATGGGTCATTGCCATGGGGCCTATCAGATAAATGGCTAAAAAGGCTACTGATGCTTTTATCAATACATTTGCCATTTAATATAGTTTAAGTTTATATAGAAAAGGGATAGTTAAAAAACAGACTTTGATTCTTCATTTTTTCTAAATCTCCCAAAAGCTTCTGGAAAATATGCATATGTTTAAAAAAATCCTTAACCCAAATGTTTGACTTCAGGTCTTTTAATTTTTTTCTTTAATTGCAAATGTGCTGTTGCACAATTGTATACCCTATAGGAACATAAACAGAAAAAGTGCAAACAAATTATTTCAAAATCTGCAGCAGTAATTTTCAGGCCTAAACTATGTTAAGACTCTGGTGCAATAATTATAATAGCTTCAAATGTGTATAACAACTTACACATGCAAGATGTCTTTACTTTGCCAAATATTCTGTTTCCTTGGATTGTCTCATTTTGTTCCCATTTGAGTTATTCTGTGGCCATTATTTTCTCAGGTTGTTTTGATTTGTACCTACTACAAACACCAAGAGTGAGGACTGCTGGTAAGACTGTTGTGACACCACTTTGTGACTAGCACTTGTTATTTTTCTTGCTGCCAACTTTCCTAAAGTTTACTTTAAACACAACCGCACTGAACAGAATGGATCTACTAGCACTGAACAAGAGCAGAGATGGAAGGCAGCTTATGTCAGCAATACAAAGCTGCATTTGCTCAGCAATGGTAGTAGAGAGCCTTCATAGTCGTTTCTTAATGATCCAGTGGCAGATATCAAGAATACAACATTATTGCATATGGCTGTTTCAGGAATGGAGAAGAGAGAAAGCAGTAGGAGAGAGACATGATGGGGAAGGGATGGGAAGGGCAAGCTATATATAGTGAGGTACACCTTAATCTGATAACTTAATCTGGGGACTTTAATAAGGAAGTTAGAGACAAAGGGTGGCTGTACACATGCCAGGAGCCTGCTTCGATGCACTGGGTATCAGATTAATCAAGTCTGCTGGAGTGTGCTAATTAGCAAGCTCTAGCCAGCGTCTGCATCTAATGTATCAGCATCCCTGTGTTTCAGAAGGGTGGTGGGGGCATTTTAACTAAAGCTCCTTTGACAAAGTGCCCTTGCTGCCATTTTGAAGTATGAGGCTGCTGATGCATAAGATGCTGTGGGTGCTTTAATTAGTGGATCTCACAGCCATTCTAAATAAAGTGCATGTCCCCCCCCCCCAACAGCACGTGTAAAAACAACCCAGAGAGCCAGGAAAGATACTCTTTTTTTTTGTTTTGGCAGGGTGAGGATATTATGAGTATAGGATGAATCCTTTTGAAGTGAAAAAAGAGAAAGAAGACAGGCTCACAGAAAAGGAAATGAAAAGGGAAGGCAGGGGCTAAAAGGTAAAAGGAAGGACATGGCTGGAAAGTGAATAAAATAGAATTGTGAGGAGAAGAGAATATGAAAGGAAAGACAGCAAAGACAACAGCAGGGAGAATTGAGACAATTGTTATAAAGACATGAATTAGAGAAAAGAATCAAAATCAAAGATGGCAGGAGAGATGGAAGAGAATGAAGAAATGGAAGAAGGGATGAAAGTAAGGTCATGCAATACAGCAGTTATTCTCAGTCAGGCATTGTGGCACCCTCGGGTGCATTTTAGATCTTTTCAAGGGTGCCGAAGGATGCCACACATGTGATGTGTATTACATAATTAACTGGGTTAATTGCACAATTAGTTTAGACTGGCTACATGAGCAAAGTAATTGTCACACTATAACAAGGTCCATCCAGCTATAAAGTTAGAGCTGGAAAGTATGTAATAACTTTATAGTTGGTTTCTGTCAGCTTTAATTTGCACATGTAGCAAGGTAGCTATGGTCTTGCAGCTGGGAGCCCGTCAGCTGACGGGCTCCCAGTAGTGGGGGTGCACCATGCCAAAAGGTCTCTGTGAGTTCATTGCAACAGAAAAATTGGTATATTGGTATATTATCTTTGTATAGTCAACACATAAGTGAAAACTAAAGGCTGGCATCCTCCGAGGGTTGCCTTGTACATAACAAAGGGTGCCTTAAATCAAAAAGTTTGAGAACCACTGCACTACAGTTAGTGGATTTGATTGTTTGTTTATGTATCTTCTCATATAGTACTATGGCATATTTCTACAACTTGGATAGAAAATCAAAGGGATGGCTAATTATTTTAGACTTTTATAACAAGGAGGCTAGTAGCCTATTTTCACATACACTGGCTGTATTGCTAAAGTTTTGCTACTTTTTATCATTAATTTTATCATTTTTGCTTTTTTTCCCCTTTGTCCTGAGTCTTTGTAGGAATGTCAGTTGGTGTTGGATCATTTGTGGGATAGTCATTTGTTTCATGATCTTCTCTTGCCATTCTAAATTCATATCCCAGCATACACATCCCTGATGGTGCATAAATCTCCTTCCAGTCATATTAAACTACTACTACTTGTCAGAAGTCGTTGTGTGTACTGACTCCTTGCCTAAAAATTGTCTGTGTTTGAGCTGAAGGACAATAGAGGCTTGTCTGCCACTAGTGAGTCTTCCTGGATTGGTTCTGATTTATCAATATTCTAAATGCATATAGCTAAAGTTGCTGGAAGTTTGGCAAATATTAGTGCCTTTCTTGACATTTACTGCAGAAAGACATGCAAGCATGTGACAGAACTTGCTATAAGACAAGAGAAATTTGCTAGAGACACAAAAACTAACAATAAAAATGTCTTTAAGTACATTAGAAGACTTGCTAGGGAATTATTTGGACCTTTTGAAGGATCAAGGTCTAAAACGGGCACCAAAGAATGACAGGGCCATTGCTGATAAACTAAATGCATTCTTTGCATCTGACTTCACTGTGGAAGATGTTAGGGAAATTATATCACCAAATCCATGCCTTTCTAGGAACAAGTCATTGGAATTAACTCAAACTGAGGTACTAATAGATGAGATCATAGAGGAAATTGATAAACTGAACACCAGTAACAAATCACCAGGACCTGATGATATTCACCCTAGGGTCCTGAAGGAACTCAGACTGTATATTTCTGATATCTTAATTGTAGTAAGTAACTTAGCACTTAAAACAGTCTTGGTATTAGAGGCCTGGAGGGTTGCCAATGTTACTCCCATATTTAAAAAGGGGGATACAGGGAACTATAGGCCATAAGCCTAACTTTTATTCCTAGAAAACTGGTTAGAAACATTAACATGACTTCCTGGGGTGGAATCAACATGGCTTTATCAAAGGGAAATCATGCCTCACTAACCTACTAGGGTTTTTTGAGAGTGAGCAGGCAGATCAGGACAATCCAGTTGACATAGTATCTCTGAACTTCCAAAAAAGCCTTTGACAAGTTCCCCATCAGAGGCTCTTAAGTAAGTAAAATAGTCATGGGGTTACAAAGAACGTCCACTTGTGGATCACAAATTGGCTCAAAGATGGAAAACAAGAGGTCAGTTTTCAGGATGGAAAGAAGTAAACAGTGGAGTCCCCCAGGGATCTGTATCGGGATCAGTGCTGTTTAACATAAATGATCTGGAAAAGTGGGTGGGTAGTGAGGTGACCAAATCAGCCAATGATACAAAATTACACAAAGTGATAATTATCAAGGTAGACTGTGAGGAACTACAGAAGGATCTGATATGATTACAAATAGGCAACTAAATGGCACATGCAATTCGGTGAAGATAAGTGTACATTGATACACCTGGGCAATAATAACCTGAAGTATACCTACACTATGATGCCATTACTCCACAGAAAAGAGATCTGGGAGTCATTAAGAAGAGTTTGCTAAACACATCGGCTCAGTGCCCAGCAGCCATTGAAAAGGCAAACAAAATGTTAGGGATTATAAGAATGGAATTGTAAACAAAACTGATGGTATCATTATGCCCCTTTATAAATTCTTGGTGCATCAGCACCTTGAATATTGTGCCCAATTCTGGTCCCCACACCTCAAAAAGGATATAGAAGAACTAGAGAAGGTATAGATAAAGGCAACAAGATTTATTAATATGAGTAGCTCCATATGAAGAGAGACTAAAGAGGCTAGGCCTATTCAGTTTAGAAATTAGATGTTTGAAAGGGGAATGTGATAAGGGTTTAGAAAATGCTAAATTGTAGAGAGAGAGTAAATAGGAATGTATTGTTTACTGTCTCACAATACAAGAGCTAGGAGTCATAAAATGAAATTAGTAGGTAGTAAGCTTAAAACTAACAAAAGGAAGTTCTTTTTCACACTGCATCTAATCAATGTGGAATTCCTTGCCACCAGATGTGCAAGCTGACAATTTAACCAGATTCAAAAAGGGACTGGACAATTTCTTGGAAAAAGGGGGCATCAGTAGCTGTTGAGCATGGGAGTTAGGGATACAGCCTTTAAATTAGAGCTTCCTAGACCTTAAATGCTGCAGGCTGCAAGTGAGAGAGGAACAGTATAAAAAAAAATCCTGGTCCTATCCAGTTCCCTCTCCCATTCAGCATCCACTTTGACACAGAATACTGGGCAAGATGGACGTATGGTCTGACCCAGTAAATGCCAGTTCTTATGTTCTTAACCTCCCTGGATGCTCCATCACTAACCTGAGGGTGGTTGTTCTCTGACAGCAAAGTTTTAAAAACTGATTTGAATGGGAAATTGCAAAACAAAAAACAAAAAATATTCCACAGACTGAATTGCGTCAAGTATCCTTTAAAAAGGGACTATGGATTGTTATCCCATTACCTGGATTAGCTTTTGTGATTCCTTTGTTCCTGTGGGTTTACTGCTTGTTTGCTTGTCTCTCCTAGGACTGGCCTCCCTCCCTTTTCTCCTCTCTTTTTCTTCCCGCCACCCCGTTGTCTTTTGTATTCTAATTTCTCTCTCCTTATACTCTGCTTTCCGCATGTCCTTTCATAGCACCTGATGAAGTGAGCTTCAGCTCCCAAAAGTTTGTGCTAATATGTCTGTCTGTCTACTTTGGTTCATCTGCAAGCTGTAGATCTACTTTGCCTTCAACTTAATGGTTGCCAGGTAAACGTTCTGCTTAAATGGGCAAAAAACTAACTATATTCACATCGTACAGAAGAGTTAAAGATTTGTTCAAGCTTAGCAGACCATTGTCCTAGTGCAGTTAGAGTGCACTAGTTTCTCTAGCCAAAAGCGTACAAGGGAGCAGTTGTGGCCAGCTTAATGTCCAGCAGCCTTTGGCCTCCCAACTCAAATTACCAGGTACCCATTTAAAACCAATGAACTGCTTTCTGAGTGAGTCCAGACAAGGGCTCAAGTCTTTGGAACCATACCAAGCTACCTTAGTTTATCTGCCATGTGGTCTCATTCACATATACAGATCCAGTGACCAGGCTAAATATAACCCTGCCTGTTGATGTTGCTAAGATTTGTTTCCATAGTTTTTTCCCCACAATTTTTGCAACTAAGTATTGAATTATTTTAGTTATGGGGCAGTACAGGTTTCTGAGACTCTAGTATACATGTCCCACCAAGTACTTCATCATAAGCATTTTCAGTACCAAACACTAGCCTTAGGCTGTTCATCATTTTCTTTTTGCTACATACCCAACCCCTACAATTCTAGACCAATCTCCCATCAGACAACATTGTAGACTGTTTAGCTTTAAAAAGCTAGTATTAGTTGATGGCCCTCTTCACAGCTTCTTTAAAACAAGATTGTCTGTAATGCTGGCTCTGAAAAAGACTAGCTCCAGGCGTAAGGAAACCTGGAATATGCACAAGAGTGAGAGAAAGAAAAAATGAAAGAATGAACAAACTACTTGGCTCTGCTAAACCAGCTGGCATCCTCTAAAACTGGAGAAACTAGACATGTGGAGGAAGATGACTTTGAAACCTGCACTCTGGGATCTAGGAGCTTTCAAAAGTTATTAGGAATGTTTTGGATATTTCCAAGTCCATCAGGAAATCTAGGTGACACTTTAATTGCTACATTGTTTTTTATGCTGTCACCCTTTCAGTGAGGCTTTGCCCACAATACATTACATGGTGGGGATCAATTCACTCATTTTAAACTACTAGCACATAGAAGAATTTATAGTTGGATAGTGTCTACAAACTATATAATTAGTTAATGGGTCATAAGATCTTTTAGGGCAAAGGAATTTTTAAAAATTTATAATAGTAAATACAATAGTAAAATCAAATGTCTCTATCTGATTGGTAGCTTATGGAAATGCCTAGTGGTAGAACCAGAAGGTAGTTACTTTCCCTTAAACTTTTAAAATATTTCCCATCTTTATCTCCTGTTCATAGTAAATCTTTTGACAAGGTAATGAAGAACAGGATACTTCCTTTGATTCTGGGAAATTAATAATAAAGTGCCTCTGGTTAACACAACCATTCTACAGAAACTGAATTAAGTCACATTTCTCTCTGTCTTTTTTTCCCCTAATACACTTTAACCCTCCTCAATTTTGTTTCTCCTTATTTTCACTACAGATATAATAAATAAGTGGCTTGCATAGGAATCCATGAGCAAACAATAAAAATATTAAAATACTGTTAAAGAGTTATATGGTCCTAGGGACATATGACCTGGACATCAATATGGAATGTAGACACCCAAGGCTCCTATAGAAGTGCAGGGAGCCTGCTTCAAAATCCAGCATGTTGGAGCAGATTCAGTTAATCGAGTGTGCTGGAGCACGGAAACTGACGTGGTCTTGCAGCCTTCCATGTCCACATATATCAACGTCCACTCACTGACAAAATGGTGGCAGGGAGCTTTGAAATCAAACATGTTTCAGCTTTAGTTCAGAGTGCCCCACCACCATTCTTTCAACGCAGGGATGCTGATACACATGATGCGCAGGCGCTTTTAATTAGCATGACTTGCTAATTAAAGCACCCAGGACACTTGTAAAAATGCCCCCCGATTGCAAAAGTCAGTTCAGAATTGCCCCACTCAACCGATCACAAAACTTTAGTATTTAACTGTATTTTGCATTCCAGAATTTACCATGTACCTTGGATGTCTGCACATGCTCTGATGCAATCCAACCTGTAAAACTGGGGCCAGAAACAAAAAGGACTTAAGTGCCTAATGGCCTTGTTACACAGTAATTTCGGGCCGCTCCTGGAGCTCTTAACCCCTAGATCCTCTGCACATTAATACCTTAAAGTGGTTTTAAGCCTTCATTATGCAACTCAAAGTTATACCACTCCAGGGCAGAATTATCTCTGAATCACACTACCCAGCTTCTGTTCCATCAAGGTGTGGCCATCGCCACAGATGTGCTACCCAAGTTGAAGTCCTCCAGTATCCCAGGATCTCTCACTCTCCCACTCACAAAGCAGGGATAGAAGCCTGTCCTGGCTCAACAGCCCTCTCGTAGCAACTCACAGGTAGAGCTTCTAGTCCTGCTCCTGCTTACCAGGCTTCTAGAGGCAAGTCACGGCTGTGCAGGTAGGGAACAGTCAGAGAAGGTTTCTAGACTAAGGGTGCGACTGCTCCAAACTCCAAGCTAGTACTAGCACTAATTGATATTTGTTCGGCTCACCGTGTAACAAGACCCTAAGTTTAACCGTAGACAGGATTTATGCAAAATTAACGATCCAAACAAAAGTTGCCTTAATCACTAGGTGCATAGTGCCAACAGAGGAACAAAGCTAAATGTTGCAAGTAAAATCCCAGGTTCTGATCTGTACTGCCAGGACTATTTCTGTTTTTTAACCAATGACTGTTTAATGTAAAATATGTGCCTAGGCAGCAGAGAAGGAAGAAGCGCCACACTTAGAGAATGGTCTGTTTGGTCCAGTATCCTGTCTCCAACAGTGGCAGGACTGGATGATTTACGCTGGTTTTACTTTGGGATGACACCAGTGACTTTTGGCCTTTTCATTGGCCTTTTGTTACACTGGATGTATACAGATGTTAATGGCAGCAGAATATTGCACTGCATTCACATGTAATCAGACTTTCAAACAGTTACATTTATGTAAGTGTTTAAATGAGTGCTTTTGAAAACCTGTTCACACTACAGTAATAACAACAATAGTAACAACAACCATAATAATACTATAGTCAAACAATCTTCTTCAACACAATTGCAAACTTAAGTGTGGTCTTTTTGCTACCCTTCCAGTAACAAAAAGTAGTAACTAAATATTCAGACCCAAATCCAGAGATCCTTACTCTGATTTCTTAGCACTTAGCTCTTACTTATGCAAATTCAAATTACTTTTTACATAAAAAGTTATGAATTGGAACACTGAATAATAAAGAAAACAGACTTAAACCTGCAACAGTAAATCATGATAGGTAAAAATATGACACACATTTTTAAAAATGTATAACATGTTTTTACCATTTACTTTTTATCTTACTTTTCACATTTCAGCATCCCCTGGTAAAAATATATTAATTAACAGGGAGGCTGCTAATGTCCTTCATCTCTCTCCCGCCCATCCCTGCAGTGTCTTTATAGTCCTGTCAGAAGAAGTAGGGTTTGATCACAAGTCTCCTATAATACCACCACCCAAGTCTTTCAGATTGTGACCCTCTTTAGGAACTGTTGGTAGCAAAAGTATTTGCACCCTTTTCTGTCAAATCCAATACAAAATATCCTTTTTCTTGGGGTCTGTGATATTTTTTTTAATATCAGGTGAAAGGAGAAAACAGCTTCCTGCTGCTGAACTCATTCTGGTGTGTCAGGTGCCCAATACTGACCTTGAGTGGAGAAGTTGCCACTCAAATTGAGCAACATACCTTTCTGCTTAAAAAGGGAGCAGGGAACAGAAGTTCCTTTCTAGCAGCTAGACACATCAACCCTTTTGCCTCTCTTTCATAGCTGTAGCTTTTGGATTGACCAGTGCAACTGACTAGTTATTTGAGATTTCAAGAATAGAGTTGAGGAGCTTCAATGCACCACATATTTGGAATAAATTAAATGTAAAATATTGGAGCTTGGGAATCTAAAAATGTTGGTAACTTAGGTTTGTTGGGAGGAGAAAGAATGTGAGTATGCATATGTAAGGGGGTGTTACATCTGGTTTTATGTAAGGTTCGCTTGAAGTATGGAGGTTCAAAGGAACCAGTGAAAAAGGAAATTGCTAGTTAAGGTTTCCATCAACAAAAGAATCAACAAAGTTCCCAAGTTCTAGTGTGTTCTTAAGGGCAACTTTTGGTACAATATGGAATGTAATAATCCTAGAGTATTCCCACAATTTAGCAATCTGTATCAATTTTTTTTTCAAATCTCTAAATGAAATGCATAAAAATTCTAGTCATTCTAATACACCTTAAAATATTGCATTATGCATATTCAAGAGGGATAGCATTTCTTTAACCAGCACCATGCTGATTTCAAATGTTCAGATTATATTTATGCTTTTCAAATAGTTCCACATTGACTTCCTTCTCTTTAGCTACTGCTGTAGATTCTGTAGATGTAGTATCAGCAGTATTAAACAGCCTTCCTCACACTGCCTTACCACATAATTTGGTGGGATAATTACCTATCAAAATATTGTATTTGATGTTTCAGGAATTACGGAGTACATCTTTCTGACTAGGGTTATATTTTGTTTTGTGGGAAGAGAAAACATATATCTGGAGCAGGGCAATGAGTAACCAAGTTATATGCTCTCATTTCATTGTGGCTTATATTCCATGCAGTTACTTGGTATGGATTGTCAGACAAACCAAAGTGAAATTAGATTTAGGTAGGGCATCCACTAAAGAAGTCAGAAAATTGGGTTGTGCCCACCTAGTATCTGGTGTGGAGAGAAGACAGGCCTCTTCCACAGCCCCTGAAGGCTCATGTGAGGGGAGGGTGGTATAGGTCCTTGTAAAAGGCAATGAACTGGATGAAAAAGCTGTGAAGGTGGAGGACTGACAACAGCTCTCCACCATGTGGAAATGGATTAAGATCTACATGGGACAGGTTACTGCATGTAGTTCTAAGATAAGTTAATAAACTTGCAGTTTAAGTAAACCACGTCTTGTTTTTATTACTTGTTTGAAAAAAAATGCAATGCAAGTGTTGAGAGGGTAGCTGAAGTCTGTAAACCTGCCATTTTTAACCTTTTGCCAGAGGCAGTAATTCCTTATGATTGTAATTTCTTATCATCCACTGGCAACTGGACTGAATCTACTGGTTCTTCTAGGCCAACTAACAGTTCATGGATTTTTAGACGTCATTGTTCTGAGCCAGATTTCTACTAGTAGCCTACAGTGGTAGGGTTTATATCCCATTACATCCATGTCTTCAGTCTTTAAAGGGCAGTAGCTAATGTTCATTCTTTAAACATTCTTTGCAAACTGGAAAATATATAACTTCTGTTTTATTTCCTTACTGTGCATTTATATAAAGAGTCTAAATATATATGTACTGTGTACCTGAATCAAATCTAACCTTTTATAAATTGGAGGGGGAAAAGGCACAATAACTTTAGTATGACTACTGTGCTTTGAGATATGAAATAGAATGCATCTGATATGCCAATAAAAAAAAACTTTTTTGCCTTTTTCTTTTCCAGTTTTTAGCTTTAATATTTGTGCATGTGTTTATTATTGCTATCAGAAAAAGAGGTGAGATCTTGAGAACAAGTTGAGTTCTTGCCAAGGATTCTTATCTAGTTACCTACAAGATTTGAAAGTGCAATTGGCCATAAAGAGCTAGCTAAAAGTAGAGCATTTGAAATGCATTACTTGGCTCTGATTAGGTTTACCCTGAAGAACCTTTATATAGACTGTCCATGGCTCGAAAAATGATATCAGAAAATCAGAATGTTTTTTCATTCAGTTACAGTATTATATCCAGTGTAGCAGGAAATGGTTTTGCATGACAGTACACATGTAAATGTCATTGCATATGTCATTTACAGTGTATAGGGGTGTTATGTGAGATTCACAACAATCACATCAGAGAAAACTGTCTCTGTTACATTAAATAAAATGTGCTTAGTAAAAATTGCTAGCAATTTTTTTTCTAGACATATAATGACATGGTAAGAATACAAAACAAAACTACCAGAAACAAACGATTTCTCAAACAGTAATATCTACAGGACAAGTGATCTAAATTGCTGGAACAGGGAGAGTTCATCATTGCACTGCAAAAGAACTTGAAATATAACCTAAAGGCAAGTGAAATACTGATTCCAAGCTTTGAAATAACAGCAACAAATTTACCTACAGACAGAAGATGCATGGAAGCAATAAACGAATTATACAAGTCCTACACATGCAATCTGATTATTCTGACCAAAGTGTTAATTGGATCCTAACTGCCAGATCTGATATCTGTAGTCTTGTAGTTGGAAACCTTTCAAAGTGATGAACTGTAATTCACTGAGCTGCTTGAAGCACTTGTAATTTACTGCATGTCATGCTATGAAGAGCCTGACCTAATGGACTTTACATTACCTGTAACGCTGGAAACCTTTCAATGAAACTAGTTGGTAAAAAGTAATAGTGAAAGTCTATTGAAAAAGAGGGAACAAACCTACATTTTAAACACTGTTTTATATCCACATGAAAAGTTGGTCATTAAACAAAAGATGAGGAACTCAAGGAAAGTCAAATATTTAAACTGGAATATTTCTCAGTAGTGAGGTGCCTGGTAAATTTAAATTAAGTGGAAGTGATTAATATGAAAACAGAGAACCCGAGATGGTTCTGAAATCTGACCCAAATAATGTGGAATATGTTCTGCTTCAGATAATCATGCACGAAATTCCTTTTCTTGAAAATGATGCGTTTAAAAAAATGTGCTCTAAGGTAACTATTGTTCCCTCCTGTATCTTAAATCAATATTCAAGATATCTAGGGACACATTTTATTTATAAGAATATACTGTAGTTTTTGAATGGTAATTAAAGGCCAAATTTAGCTGCCCCATGTAAAGTGGTAGGGTCTGATAGAAGGTAAAGAAACTCTTCCTCCCTCGCATTGGTGTCAGGGACAGCTGAAAAATGATAGTTTGAATATAAAGAACTAGCAGCTTGTTTGAACATAAGGAATGCCAGCAGAGAAGACATGTCTAGACATGTTGGTAGTGCCAGGACATTGGCACTGAGGGTGAGCACAAGTAGAAACTTGACATAGCTCTGTTGTTTCTGGGGTACAGATTACCACTGATCTGAGCATTTTTCTAATGGCATTACAAATGGTATATATTCAGTGTTCTTCCAAAAGACTGGGCCTAATTCTTTAGGGTTGCGGGATGTAACGTTCCTTCTGTATTGGTCTAAGAACATAGGCAGACAAGGTTCTTTGGGTAGATATGATACCTTTTGTTAGACCAACTAAATAGTTGGGAAAATCATTCTTTACAAGCTTTCGGGCACAAACACCCTTCCTTCAGGCATATAGAGACTCTTCAAGCAGCTTAGTCAATACAGAGTCTCTATATGCCTGAAGAAGGGTGTTTGTGCTTGAAAGCTTGCAAAGAACAATTTTACAACTATTTAGTTGGTCTAATAAAAGATATCACATTTATCCAAAGAACCTTGTCTGCCTATGTGCCTAATTCTGACACAAAGAAAACAAGGAGCACTACTTAGAGGAGGTAACTTTTCCTGAATACTTCCCAAATTAGTCTGATGCTAGAACCCTAATTGACTAAAAATATTTGTATTCACTGCCTGTAAAGGACTACAGTATTCAGTATATATTAACTATAAAAAATATAGGGCTAAATTCTCTACTGAGTACTTTGATGTTGCTTCGTGGATGTCAGTTGTACCAGCAGAAAATTCAGCTGCTATTTTTTGTGCAGATGTAAATGTAGCAAACACACATA